>NC_048896.1:82090445-82173518 GCF_011077185.1 Oxyura jamaicensis | reverse complement strand
AAATTTAATTATTTAATTTTTTTTTTTTTTTTTTTTTTTTGTTTTTTTTTATTTTTTAAAATATTTTTAAGTTTTTTTTTTTTTTTTTTTTTTTTTTTTTTTTTTCTGTCTAACTCAGATTTCAATGAATTCAGAATACCTTTTAGACACACCTTCTTCTCAGGAAATCTGTGACTCAGGAATTTGCTAATGCTAAAATACATTCCAAAAACTGTCATTCACGTGTAACTGATATCTATCATTTACCTATTTAACAATCTCTTGATAAACCTATATGCATTTTTATCTCTTCAGGGCAATTACACAGAAAATTCTGGAGGAGTGTATTAATAGAATTATTATTTTTTTTTTTTTTGTAACATTCAATGTGAACTTATTCGATGAGTGGTTATCTATAAAACTCTCCAAAGCTTACTTTGTTGTGACTCACAAACTGGAGTGCTGGTTCAAGCTTTGAGAAAATTAATTGCCACACTTATAATTGTAGAGCAGGTAATATAGTTACGGACTTCATTTTCATTCATGACTCCTTTGTAGTTGTATTAACTGCATAAAGAGATGTTCTCTCCCTTCAGAAAAAATATTTCAGAGTAGTTTCAGAGCCTTTATAGCTGAAACTGCAAAACGGTAAAACTTACAACCACAAGTTGAATACTTATTTTGAAGCTGTAGAAAATGTTTGTGTATACACTTATTTCTGACCTTTTCAAAGTAAACCAAAATAATTTTCATCATATTAAAAGTATGGAAACTGTTCTGTATTTTGCTTTTAATATCAGAAAAGGAATAGTAAGATATATGAGCACTGTTCAGTTCTAATAATTGGATTCACTAGGTATTTACAACAACAACAAAAAGATTTACTTTTGTGGTTTCAACTCTTTTGATGGTCTTTCTTTTTATTTATACATAAATACATAGATATTTACAGCTTTGATGACATTTTGCTTAAATACAGAACTTAATAGCGAGTGAGAAAAAATGGTAGTCTATTTACCAGTTCATGTACAGTAAAGAAATATTTCTTTTAAAATTTGAATTCACTTGATTTTGCAGCTCTCTTTCTTGATTTTATCTGAATAGGTTTGAACTTGAAGAAAAATGACGTACAGTAAACCAATATGTAAACAATCATAGAATCATAGAATATCCTGAGTTAGAAGGGACCCACAAGGATCAAATCCTGGCTCCACACAAGATTACCCCAAAATCAGAATGTGTCTGGCAGCACTGTCCAAGCACTTCTTGAAGTGCTGCAGGCTCGGTGCCATGCCCACTGCCCTGGGGAGCCTGTTCCAGTGCTCAACCACCCTCTGGCTGAAGAACCTTTCCTTAACACCCAGCCTGACCCTCCCCTGTCCCAGCTCCATGCCGTTCCCTCGGGTCCTGTCGCTGTCCCCAGAGAGCAGAGCTCAGCGCCTGCCCCTCTGCTCCCCTCATGAGGAACCTGCAGACTGCCACAAGGCCTCCCCTCGGTCTCCTCTTCTCTGGGCTGAACAAACCACGCAAGCAATGTAGGTTCATGTTTCATGACTACATTTGTGGAATAGTAGTCAAAATTCAACAAACAATATAATTGTTCCAGTATTTATGTTTTCAAGCATTGCATTTGAAGCAGATCTGTTTGTTTGCTTGTTTCTTTTGCTATCAACTCTTTGCTCAAGGTAGTTTATTTTTTATTTATTTATTTATTTATTTATTTATTTATTAAAGGAATTAACAGGCATGCAAAAATATTTTTCAGTTTGTCTCTGAATTTAAGCTAGAGTCAAGATTCCATCTCTTTTGGAATGGATGGGTTACTTTTCCAAGTAACCAGAACTGAATTAAGCATAAGGACCAATCTATCTGGAAAAAAAAAAAAAAAAAAAAAAAAAAAAAAAAAAAAAGCACACGTTTCAGCATAATACAATTCAAGAACAGAGAGACTTAATTGCCACTGGAACAGATTAGCCTGTAGTATTATGGAATAGCAGTATCTATTTCACAATATTTATTGGATTCTGAGTGACAAAATGGATGCTTATTCTGTATTTTTTTCTAATGTGTCATATAATTCATGTAACTCAGATCAGCAAGTTTCTTTGAATCAATAGGTAAATGGCTTTTTCTGAAGTGATTGGTTTTTATGATTGACAAGAACTGGATAAGCCAGAATACAGACATCATCCTAACAAGTAAACTCATGGTAGGTTTAGAACTTGAGCCTGCAAGGAAGTGTTCCAGAAAAGTTATGTCCACACAATACAAAGTTGGGAAGGAAAAGGTGAAAAAAAGGACAAACAAAAAACTCCTGCATGTTTCCTAAATAACTCCTCCTGCATGTTTCCTAAATAACTCCTCCTGCATGTTTCCTAAATAACTCATAACAAAGCAAGTAGTTGAAGTCCATCTACTGTGTAGATTGCGGAGGCTATTTTCTTTTCTCACACTTGTGTCTCTTAGAGATTGCTGCTACATTCAAAGAAAAGTAACCCGCTTCCCAGAAACTTCTTATAAGACTGGAAAAACACTGCCTCCGCAGCTCCTACAGTTCTCCACTGATACATGCAGTTCTCTTCTACCCAGTCCTTGGACCCAAGGCTTCAGTGTTTTTTGTTAGAGACTGGAAAGAAATGAGGCTTCAAAATCCCTGCTCTCTTCAGTCCTCCTAGCTTACAGGCTCCTAATGGAAACAGACTGAAACAATCTTAAGCTGCTATGGTTTGAAAACTTGAAAAATAGATTATTATGGTGAGGCAAAAAATGCCAGGAAGTTGATAACCTACACACTAAGGCTCAGCCCAGCATGAATCAAAGAGACAGTTATGAAGTCTTGGAAAATGGCAATTGTAATGAAAATGTCTACTGACCCTTGACTAATAGTGTCAGCAACCCAACAGTGCTTAATTATTAAAATCAACACATGTCCTGCACTGACAGCCCAATGTTTTGAACTGCATTATTCTCATGAAGAGGAAGAAACAACAGATAGCAGTAACAAACCTCCCTTCTTTATTTATTTTTATCTGCTCTCTCTTTTTGCTGTTCCGTTGTACAGCAGAGTTAGAAAGGTCAGCATGATTACCTCTTCCATGGATTTGCTAAGAATCAGTGTTTCCCTTAATAAACCAAACATAAACTGCAGCAACTAAAGACAATTAAGATGCATTTGTGTAACCTCTACCTTAAAAAGGGAGGGCATGTTGTGGTGCAACATATTGAATTCCATAATAATAACAGGGTCATAGGATCACAGCAAAATTCAGGTTGGTAGGGAGAGCAGAAGGTCACTATTCCAGCCTCTAAGAAAATAAATTACACCTTTTTAGTCCAGTGTTGAAGTCCTTCAGAAGTTGTCTGTTTCCAGTGCTGCTAGGAATGTGATCAAGTGGGAAAAAGTTTATGTCCTTTGAAAAAAACAGGTGGTTATCAATTAACTTCAGAGACTGCTGTATGTGGTACTGCAGACTTCAGGTCCATTACTCTGTCAGAATATTCCCCTTTTTCCTTTCCCACATTTTAAAAATGCCTTCTCCACTTTGTTTAACTAGTAATGGTGTGAAATTCCTTCTGAAATACTGTTATGATGGGAACACTGGCAGGTCTGAGAAATTGATGTGGTTATTCCTGAGAAGCTAATTAAAATGCTTACAAAATAATCTGAAAATGCTCAGTTTTCTCTTCTAAGTTTTAAATTGTGTTATCAGGATGTTTAACTGATGTTTCAGACTTTTTTATAAGCTTAAAATTGAATAGTTATAAGAGAAACTTGCATTAGGTTTTCAAAATGGGAAAGCATATTTTGAAAACAAGCATATTTTTAAAAATTACAGTATTTCACAGAATCACAGAATTTTCTAGGTTGGAAGAGACCTCAAGATCATCGAGTCCAACCTCTGACCTAACACTAACAGTCCCCAGTAAACCATATCCCTAAGCTCTACATCTAAACGTCTTTTAAAGACCTCCAGGGATGGTGACTCCACCACTTCCCTGGGCAGCCCGTTCCAGTGTCTAACAACCCTTTCGGTAAAGAAGTTCTTCCTAACATCCAACCTAAAACTCCCCTGGCGCAAAACTCCCCTGGCGCAACCTAAAACTCCCCTTTTCTCTTTGTTGAGAAAAATGTGTATGATGCCAGAACTCTGAGAGTGTTGGAAAATGTTAAAATATATGTTAGAAATGTTCTAAAACTGAAAAGAAAGTTTCATCTGATAGCATTGTTCTCATAAAGTTAAAATACTGGAAATGTAAAATACACAGTAAAACAGTAAAATACTGAATGTCCTAATTGTTATGAAGCTGTGTTCAGCCTGGTTAGCCTCCTCCTTGCCATGGGACCTTTAAGCATTTACTAGGACAAATGTGGAAGTGCTGGATCTGGTGTAGGACTAACAGAGCTGTGCAAGTATGTCATCTATCCAAGAAGCACCAAAACTTTTGCACTTTACCAGCAACCTTCTGGGGACAACATTCTGTTTTGAATAAGAGAAAAGGCCAGATGGATTGGTATGCCCTAAAGCAGGAGGCACCCTCAGGATCAACTGTGTCTGGGAGGAGACCACTCTGAATTCTGCACTTCAGGTACTCCCACTTCTAATCACTTCTCCTATAGGTTCCAGTCCTCCAAAAACATATTTTGCCACATATTTAACTTAAATATATGAATTAACCCACCAAGGCTGATGAAAAACAAAAATAAAGGTAAAATTCTGGCAGGCTTCAGGTGTACATACCACATGAAATGCCGGCTCTGTTCATTCCTTACTCCATCATGACCTTCTAATAACAGCAACTTTAAGATGACACCTGTGTGGTTACTAAGCACCCTGCAGTCTCTTTTTCTTTGACAGAAAGCTGGCAGAGGTTAGCCCAGATCATCCACTACTGCTCTGGGCTTGGAGAATCTCTTTGCAGAGATTCTCAGTTCTACAGAGAACAGTCTTGCCATAGATGTAACTCTTGAAATGTAGGCTCAGTAAAGTGTCTTCTTGGATTTAATGAAAGTCTTCTCAGAAAACTTGATTTCATACTCTAAATCTAAAAGCTTCTCAAAATATTACCATAGTTTTAGGAAACTACTGGTAGCCTTTTTCGATGTCTTCCTTCTTCTCTTGTAAGGTCAAACATTCCAAATTTCCTTGTAATTTTGTCGATTTTTGAATAGTCCTCTCCTTTTTAGATTCTTGCATATTAACCTGGATAAGTAAAAGACCATTGTGAAGCATAATAACAATGTGTTTTCTAATGTAAAAAAAATGTATTCACTCGTTATTCCATTAGAACACGTGTATACTTCTTTGTCATTAAAGATCATCAGAGATATTTTATGCCACATCAAGTACCAAAGAATTTATTGTAAGAAATGTTGTAACTGTTATAAAACTGGAAATAAATTGTCACTACTACTCACAGATGTCCTTTTACACTACCTCCACTCTCCTTAAGAATGGTAATGCACTGAGGTCTCATTTATTTCTGTCTTTAACCATCAGAACACAGCATTAGGCTTCTTGGTGATGTCAACTCTATAACTCTGATGTCTATTTTAATAAAGATTGTGGTTTTATTTTTATTTTTTACATGGTCTTATACCAATAATCACTGCATTCCCTATAGATGGAAATAAACAAGGATTGCAGTGAATTTTTTCTACTAATTCCGGTGTGAGAGTTTCTTTCTGGAAGGTCATGTGATACTTTTATTATCTACCACAATAAAAAAAAAAAAAAAAAAAAAAAAAGGAAAACACTTCAGCATTCATGTTAGTACATTATCGTTAACCTCTCTGTAATAGCAGCTTGGTAGAGAGCAAGTATCCCCCCTTCCATTTTGTTTTAGCACAAATATTAAAAGAGTCAAAGCATAAAGTGCTAAATTTACTGTTTTTGTAACCCCACTGACTTCAGCGTTTCACTTCAGTGTTGAATTTGGTCCATTTGGAAAGCTTTGTGATTCCTTATTGTCGAGCTGAACCTAATTTTTCAAACATTCTCCTACAGCTGACATGCATGTTAAGTAATACAACTGCAGCCATCTGTAAAAGCTTGGAATTAATTTTCCTCTTTATTGCTGCAGCTTATTTCATTCCACCTTTCCCTTTATATTCATAATACAGAAAAAAATCTCATTCCTTGAGAAAGCATTGCAGTTAGTTTCCTTCCTTTTTATATTACTTGTCAGTAAAGTAATCGATGCAACTGTTATCATTGGTACACACACTAACTACAGTATGAACATTGTCAGAAGAAATTTACTGAAATGGTAAATTAAATCGAGGCATAAAACAAATCTTCTCTGTTTCAATGATGAAAATCTGAGACAGAAGAGAAAAACAAAAGAGACAGAACTTTACAGATGAGCAGGTTGAGCACAGGGATGAATAACAAAAACAACCTAAAGAAAATGAATGATGCTACATAGCATAAACAGAAGTCTTTAAGAAAAAAAAAAAAAAAAAAAAAAGGCATCTCTTTTGTTATCCTACTGTTTTAAAATGCATGTGTAACTACTTGTCTTTTCAAAGAAAAAGTCCACAGATAGGAAACAGTTATGTTAAAAAAGCTGTGAAAAACTGAGGGTTGTGCAAGTTGTTTTGCTTTATTTTGTTTTAAATCCCAATTTAGGATTCAAACATCCATGCTGAAAATAGCACTTTCCCCAGGCTTCAAAATAAGAATATGCCTAGAACAGGGCTTAGGCTTATGGTTAAAAGATATTTTTTTTCAAATCAAGCATTTCATTCTCATTTTATTTGTATCAGTGCGGTGACTGAGTGGAGGGACTGTCTGGGAAACATGTAGTTTTGGAGGTCCCATTCACAACACAACATTTCATGTTTTCCCTACACACACACACATATATATATTCGCCCATATATATACATATGTATATATGGGTGAATATGTGTGTGTCTATACATCTATATATCTGTCTTATATCTGCTTCACAGGGAGATGACTGTCAGTCACCTGATTGATACCATATTCTCCTCCTGCTCTGACACTCCTACATCATCTTTTCTTCTGCAGCCAAAGAGGAACAATAGGAATCATTAAGACTGTAGTTGTTTATGATCGTCAATTAACCTAGCTGTTCATACTCCTCTATTCATAGCATGTTTTACTGTGCTTTACTATATCAGCCTCATGAGTTGTAGGGTAGGGCTGTGGACATACTTAGGCTATTTACCTAGCACGTTCGCTTCACTGGATCCCAGTATTTAGGTGAATAATTCTTGCTTCTCATTGTGTAGGGAGACTTGGTCACCTAGAATCATTCTGTAAACTATCAGAATCAAAACTGCAGCATCTAAAATGTGAGTATTGCTGGGAGCACGTTTTTTCTTTCTGTGCCCAGATCTTAAAAAAAAAAAAAAGGGGGGGGGGTATTTTTCTGTAGCACAACACTCCCTTATCAGATTTTAAACTTCATAGTTTAATATGAAAATTTTAATGTATTGATTTAATATGAAAAATTTAAAATTAGGCCTCATGGAAGAAGGAAATATCTTAATTGGGTTACAGGTTTGAAATGACATCTAAAATGTTCTTCCTCTCTGCTATGTGGAGAAGCATTATTCTCATTTCATTCTCTACCTCCTGATTTTTACAGAACTGAAAGTGAATGAATTACTTGGAACTATATTTTCTGGAGCAAATATATCTGCTGCTTGATGCAGCATTGTAAACAATGAATCTATCGAACATGTTTACACCTTGCCCTTCAAAGGAGAATGAATATCATCCCTGGATTTTAACACTGAAATATCCCAGAGTGCTCATGCATTACTTCCAGTGAAATAAAAGGCCATTCTTTTTATTTAATATAAACTCCTTACAAGTGCAATCTATACCAGTGCTAAGAAATTTGAAATTAAATATTTCTTCATTAAAATTGTTGTTGCTATACACATATCTTGGAGCCTCTCGGTCCCAAGTTGGTAGCTGGCATTCAATCTCACAGAGTAGTTTCTTTTAGGGTGGAGAAATTAAGTCAGTGAAACAGGTGACTATGCAATTTACTGTGAGTTCTGGTAGCTAAACTTCCATGTCACAGTGGTGAGCTCATTCCTGTCTCTGAATACATGAACCAGGTTGTCTTTATTCCCAGTTTCCAGGCATGTCTTCAATGGCAAGTCAAAGAAAAGCCATATTATGATGGGAGACTATGAGAGCTTCTGTCCCTTTTTGAATGCCTTCTGGTTCCTGCCAGGTCTCTGGGTGGTGTCACACTACAAAGGCTTGGTGGCACCAGTGGTCAGCAGAGCTCAGCCTCTGCCACTTCCCTGCTGCTAATGGTGCTTTCCCAGATGTGTGTTCTGTACCCATGATGGTGTGATACAACTATGAGAAACAAGTGGGAAATGCTGAGAATAGTATCTATAAATTGGTCCATCACAAAAACAAACCAGTGACCCTGCTTGAGCAGAGGGGTTGGACTAGATGATCTCAGGAGGTCCCTTCCAACCTCGACTGTTCTGTGATTCTGTGACTTTGTGAATAGGACTATATAATCCAGTTCTCCCACTAAAGTCCTCATAGCATGAAATACTACCAAGTTCAGTGTGCCACCCACAGGTAGTGCCTGGCAAGATTTAGGAGCAGGGTTTTGTGTCTCACGAGGAAAGAAAATGAGACCAAGCACTATTTTTCCCAAAGGAGCGTGTTCCTTAGACTATGCATTAACATATTCCCCAGCTCCATGCTAGGCTTTTCTGTGCTGGCTCATGCCATTAGCAGTATCTTCCCTTCTTTCAGCTATCACAAAACTAAAAGATATTTAACTCCCTCATTATCTAACTGAGGCAAAAAGTGGCACTTGTACTTCTCAGTTCAAGATGATCATTACCCCCCTCTCAGTTTCTGCTTGTTGCATGGGGGTAAGCAACCCTGTCTTCTCTCCTTTTGCTAACCTGCCCTTCTGCTCTTCTCATGCCAATCACATTATTTCTCAAATTGTCTAACTGTTCAAAATAATCAAGCTAAACTCAGAGCAATCGTCTGAAGTGAGTATTTAGCCTGAGGTTACTGCTTCTGTTCCAGATTTGCAACAAGGCTTGTGAGTCTGCAAGCTCATTCAGTTCCTACCAGCTGCATCAGCTGGTCAAATAAAGATTATTACAGTCCCATACAAATATAGCTTCACATATGCACATAGTCTTGGCAACAGCACAGCCACTCATCAATACATACAGACATAAAT
Organism: Oxyura jamaicensis; assembly: GCF_011077185.1. Classification (NCBI taxonomy): domain Eukaryota; kingdom Metazoa; phylum Chordata; class Aves; order Anseriformes; family Anatidae; genus Oxyura; species Oxyura jamaicensis. The sequence goes on along the minus strand of NC_048896.1, from coordinate 82,164,332 downwards.
ATATGGAAAAATTGATGATGCACAAAACACATGCATATGTATCTGAAATTAGTGTTTTCAAAATGGATCAAAATAGAAAAATCAGTAATTTTGAGTTCAAATAGTTTGTCTCAATCTCTGATCAAATAAAATATATTTAAAATATTATTTTCATTTACTTTTGGTTGATTTTACTCCTTGGGGATAAAAAAAATAAGCTAACTTGTTCAAAAACCTTAACTACTTTGAAGCAAGAGGTATTTATTTTTCATAATGCCATATAAAAGGTCTTCCTAACTTTATTTGTACCTGCAACTAGCTGATGAATGTTATCCAAATTAACGTATTTGAACTAGAGCTTTCCAAATAACCTGAATTTAGTTGCAGTCTAACAAAGAGCTTTAGCATATTCACTGATGCTAAGAGAATATTCAGATTTCTGTTGGCATGTGTATAAAAGATAGGGAGATATCAAAACCCTAACATCAAGCCAATATCTGTCTTTTCAGAATAGATTTTTTTGCTTCAACATTCACCAGCTTGAAGTAAAACTTTTTTAAGAAAATGAGACTTTATTTTGATTTGTTAACACTGAGGGTGATTTTCTGCCTATGGTTTATACATGGAATTTCTCCTCATGTTTTGCAACTTTGTTCTAAAATAAGCAGTTATCAAATAAATTAATAGTAGCTTCTGATGGCTTTATGTACGGGTGCTACAAAAGCTGTATTATTCAGATTTCAGTATGAAACTGTAGTTACCAACGTTGTCATCTGCATTAATAAAGATCACATATATGGACATAGCAAAATGCATTTGAGAAGCATGGAGCTGGAGGACAGCTGAATTGCTGAAATCAGAGAAGTCTGTTGTTAGACAGGATTTGTAGTAACGAGGATTTATCAGTGAAGACCAGTGGCACTTGGCACTTGTTTTTTCAAGGAAAGGTTTTTTTTTGTTTGTTTTTTTCCAAGCAAGATCACAGAGAATGTCACTTAAAAATCTTTGTCCTAGCTAAATAGTACACTTGAACGTCAGCCTGTTCCCAAGACATACAAGAAATATTCAGTAATTTATGTCACTGAATTCATTCCTGCCTGGTTTTCTGACCAAGCAAGCCTGCCAGAGTTCAAGAAGCATTTGGACAATGCTCTCAGACACATGATCTGATTTTTGGGCGGTCCTGTGTGGAGCCAGGTGTTGGACTTTGTGATCCTTGTGGGAACCTTCCAACTTGGAATATTCTATGATTTTAAGATATAGTAATGTAGGCCCAAAATAAACATGTCTTCTGACGTTGAGTCTAGTGTGCCTGTGCTATAGTAAGCATCAAGCTTGCAGCACACATAAGCCCAAACTGCTGCAGAAGCTGTTAACCAGAGCTCCACTCAGGCTAAGACTGACACTGTTAATTCAGTTGAGAATTATGTGTTATAAACAGGCAGTTCTTTCTCTTAGGTTGGCAAAATTTTCATGGGAATTCTATTACAATGTGAATACCTAGATGGAATTTTAAAAGGATTTAGAACGACAAGTTAAAAAGTGGAAAGAAGTCTGGAGATTTGACATGAGCAGATCTTAGTACAAGGCTAGAAAGTTTCCCAAAAAATACTCTCATTTTTCTCTGTTGTGTCTTGTACATTTAAACCCTTATTTAATAGGAGAGGAAAATGTTAGATTAAATGGAAAAAGCTGTCCTTCCTCTTGAGAAAGCAAAGTTGAATACAATTATACTAATCTTTTAAGGCCAAGAATGTACATTGTACACATTAAAGGTGATTGTTTTGTATTACTGAAAAGGTCAGGTTTAGCTTTCAAAAAAGACTACAGCTGCCTTTAGTTAAGATAAAATATCTTGCTTACCTTTAAAAAAGTAAGAAGTTGTAAAATTCTCAGTCTCCTACAACTCATACAGGTTTTCTATAAGTGGTTTTGCCCCAGACATGATTTTAGCAAGAACATATTGGACTGATAGAAAATTAAGATATACCTATTCCAACCACAGGAACAGAAATAGGCTTTAGAAGGGAATACTTCAAAATATCACTGCCTTGCCATATATTTTGTTTTCAGTCACAACATGTCATAAAGGATCTTATGTTTAGACCAAAAGAAAATATATCCCTTCTGCTGTATGTGTGGCTTCATATTGCTGTATTAGAATGAAATTTTTTTTAGCTGGATCTCTTTACCTGCCTGCAAACCAAGATAAATAAGTACATATTAGTGTGCTTTGTTCTTTGAAAACCTAAGGACAAAGTTATTTTCCCTGTGGATGATGTCCTTTCTGTCATATTATGGGACAGGGGCATCAAGTTGCTATCGAGAAAATTTTGATCCATATTTTCCTGATGTTTGAAGCTCTATCCCGATCCCTTGGTTACTCACAAGGCATTCAGACATGATCGGGGCTGTTGACAGGCTTGGATTGCTGTGTGGGGTCATCTGATAACACTGTTGCTGCTTGTGCCTTGTGTATTGGGTTTATGTGGCAAGGTTTTGATAGGGGGCTGCAGCAGTGGCCTCTTTGAGCAGAGGCCAGGAGCTGCCCTGTGTCAGATCAGAACCAGCTCCAGCTGGCTCCAAAGGGACCTGCCGCTGGCCAGAGCCGAGCCAGGGAGTGATGCTGGTTGGGCCTAAGGAAGAGCAGATAGAAGAGAAAAAAAATCTGTGATACAGCAGCTGGGAGAGAGAGGAGTGAGAGAAACAGCCCTGCAGCCCCCAAGGTCAGTGCAGAAGGAGGGCAGGAATTGCTCCAGGCTCTGGAGCAGAAGTTCCCCTGCAGCCCATGGGTCCCACATGGAGCAGATCTCCACGCTGCAGCCCATGGAGGAGCCCCTGGTGGAGCAGGTGGATGTGGCCTGGAGGAGGCTTTGGCCCATGGAGAGCCCCGACAGGAGTAGGCCCCGGGCTGGAGCTGCAGCCCATGGAGAGGAGCCCACAGAGGAGCAGGGGGCCTGGGGGGAGTTGCCACCTGTGGGGGACCTGTGCTGGAGCAGTTTGCTCCTGACGGATGGACCCCGTGGTACGGAGCCATGTTGGAGCAATTCTTGAAGAGCTGCTGCCTGTGGGAAGTCCATGCACGATCAGTTTGGGAGGGATGGCATCCCACAGGAGGGACCCATGTTAGGGCAGGGGCAAAGAGTGACCATGAGGGAGTGGAGGAAACAAAGTGCTATAGAATGACTACAGCACCTATTCCCTGTTCCCCTGTGCCACTTGGTGGGAGGATGTAGAAGAGGGTGAATGAGGGTAGAGGTGGCTTTAATTTGCTAAATTTTCTCACTACTCCAGTCTGATGTTAGCAATAAGCAATATTTATCTCCCTATGCAGAGCCAGTTTTGCCTGTGATAATAATTGTTGAGATATCTTCCTGTCCTTATCTCAACCCATTAAGCTTTTTTTCATCATATATTTTCTTCTTCTTTTCATCATATATTTTCTTCCCCTACTATTTTGAGGAGGGGGAATGAGATAGCAGTGAGGTGGAGCTGAACATCAGTGTGAAGCCACCACACCCTGAAACTTTTGACATGGTATAAATGACAGAGGATTGCACAATCCATGAAGTATGTCAGAGAAGTGACATACTCTACTTTATAATGCAGATTATTGTCTGATGAGAATCAATGAACTGTGGCTCAAATAATCAAAACTGTACATTGGAAGGGAAGAGGTGCAGCATGGGAAAACTGCTCTCTGAATTTCCCTCCTTGTGGTACTCCCAAGATGAGCAATTAGCCTTTCAAGGATAGGGGATGCTATAGCGGTAGACATTATGCACTGAGTTCCACCTTCTGCAGGGAATATTGTTTCTTCCATAAGCAGCATGAAATATCACAGTGAAGGTTAATTATACTGCCTGTTCAGAATACTTTTGTTTTGAAGATTTAAAAAATATTATGTTACTTTCTGATTCAGGACAAAATATATTTAACATTGGGAAAAACAGGAGGGGACAGAAAAAACATTCCTGTTCTCCTGTAGTGATGATGGTCTTCTGGCATGACATTTTATTCACCACAGCATAACTAGTGTAGATCTGTCTGCATTCAAATTTGTGGAATTACACAGGTATGAAACTGAATCACTCTAGTGATTAATTAAACACACTGAATTATAATAAAGCCAAATCTGGGACCATGGAATGGACTTTTGTTCAGGAATGTTGGCAGAAACACATTTAAAGTATGATAGGTTTTGTCTTCTTCCAGGTGTGTTATTATTTGAATTGGTTGTGTCAAGCCCACAGAAGAGAAAGCACTTTACATTTGAAGTTATCAGTGGCAATGCTCATGAGGTAAAGAATGATATGCCCAGAGTGAAATACACCTCCACCCCGACTGACTCACGTACATTGTTCCTTATGACATGTTATGTGACAGTGTTCCAAACATTACATTCAGTGCTGCCAAGTTAGGAATAAATTTGTCCAAGTAGTTAGTCTTTGTTATAAGGCCTGGATAGCCTTTATTATTATTATTATTATTTATTTATTTTTTATTTTTTCCAGAACTCTGCAATGTTCTTAATTTCTTTCTGCTACCAACAGCAGATAATTGCCTTCTAGCATTCTGATTTTATTCACTGAAAAATGACACTTCCTTCTGTTTTAGTATCAGTTCATTGTGCAGAATTCTTTGTAGTGCTTTAATTAACCTGGCATGATGATCTCGGTACAGTCCCAAGTAAAATTAACATCAAAAACTGATATGGAATTGTTCTATGCAGTAGCTTGGGTGATGAACACATACCATATGGCAATTTTTAAAAATAAAACCTGCCAAATAGCATATTTAATGTGACTATCCTGGCATACTCACAAGGATTGGAAAAATCAAAAATAATTCTGAGCACTGCTCATTTCAAAGGATCCCAAAATATTTTATACAAACTATCTATCTTTCTAAAATCAGCTCACCTACCACTTAAAGCAGCCACTTCTGCAGTGAAATGCAGCAGTTATTGCAGTAAAGCACAGCAAATTGGAACAGCAATTTTAGGGCACGTAATGAAGATAAATGGTGTATCTTATTTAAACTGCAGGGGCAGAAGGTAATTACCCAGATTTGAAGCTGGATGAGATACCAGACCTAACACATCTCTTGCAGAGAAGTGTCAGTCATGATTTTATGGCTGGGTAACATTAAAATAGAAATTGAGCAAAGCCTGGTATCTAACACTGATCACATAAACAAGTTGGATTATGGGGGAGAAGAGTTCGTGTTAGTGTTTATGTGCGGATAACATCTATAATGTCTTTGCTGTATCCCATTGCTGAATATTAGAATTTAGAATTGATTTTATGGTTATGATCTAATGTCCACTGAATTCAGCGGAAAAAAAGCATTCACTGGCTTTGGATCAGGTCTTCTGTCAGTTCTAGTTCACTGGAGAGGGGAAATGTACTCTCCTGTGTTTATTACCTCATAGCAGTGCGGTGTATGCAATGCTATATGTCTGCTATATGTGGGGATGGTAGATTACATTAATGGTAGATTATATATGGGAATGGTAGACTTGGAAGAGCAACATATCCAATCAAGACAGGAACTTTTTCTTTAATGATAGTCATCATACTTTCCTAGCATCTTGCTGTGCCAGCTGCTTGGCTGGACCATTCTGAGTGTTTTTTGTGGCCTGTTTTTTTACCAGGCTCATAGCTTGGTATAGTCCACATACTGTTGAGCTGAAGATCCAACTTACAAAACACTTTTGCACTTTCAAGCTGCAGTAATGAGAGGAAAAAGCGATTCATCCTATGTAAGGTCTTTGGAACTACCCCTTTGTTCTGACATAAGGAGCCACCTTTACCCACAGTCCTAACTCACCTTCTCGGTTATCTGCTTAGTGTTACATGGGATAGATGTAGTCCTAAAATCTTCCAGCAGTAAAGAAGATCATTCATTTCACCTCACTTTTCAAAGTAAGAAACTTAACACTGTCTCACTTGCCACTTTTGTCTGCATTGTCACTACACAGCATTGTATTTACTGTTGGCAGTTTATCACCAAACACTTGACACATTTCTTCTGTTCTGACTAAAACGTGAGTGCAATGACTTCTTCCTTTCTGAAAATGACTTTGAATAATGAAGGCAGGAGCTTTTGGTGGTCAGTTATCACCATTTTCTATCTTACCTCATCTCTAATTATAGATGAAGGAAAAAAAGATGGTAAAAATCTTCTCAAAAAATTACTTAGCAATCACAATTGTCCTTCTAAAGCAGAATACCCACTCAGTAGGGGAACAAAAAAAAGCAAACACCCTTTATCCCCACCCCCGTGTTCTCTGAGGTTAGACTCATTAAGTTGCTTTCCTGATTATTCAGAGCTTCTGTATCTTGAACTTCTTTAAACATTTGAAGATTCCCTGTAGCTGTCAAGAGTCTGAAAGCTTTGCTGATGCTCACCCCTATGGAGAACTTAAATGTTTTTCCTCTTTTCAAATTCAAATTGTTCATAGCCAGACAGGACTCACCTTTAGTTATACCCTTCTTTTATTTTAAAATCCAAGATACACAAACTGACACATGCATCTTCACAGAGCCTCACTAAAATCATGCAGCTGTGGCAATGTGGAGCTTCCCTTGCAAGAATTGGATCAGCATCTTTGATCCATTGCTGTCTTAAACTGCTCTCATTTATATGCCAGAGCACATAACATTTTTCCCCCTCCTATTCTAAATGCCATCTGTTTAAGCCTGATTACACTAAGATTTCTGTTCTAGTTCTGTCTTGAACTTGAACATAAGTGTTATGCAAAGAAGACCACCCCTCTGAGGAGTGTATCTGGCTTTTACATTAGTTAGGGCAGCTGACATCAATGTTAATTCATTCCCCAATTATTTTAACAGAGTTTTTAGTAATTTATACACACACAGACATTTTCAAAGTAGAGGGCAAGTAGAATTATCTGGCAGGAGGATGACGTCACAGTGAACTCCACATCAAATTGTATAAATTTGTTTTTTAAGTTAGTTTTGTTCTGTTTTAAGCAAATGACTGTATACTTTCAAACTTTGATAATATTCAAGGTGGAGAACTGACACCTTCTAACGTATACTTGGGGACACATTCTGAAAAACCTGGATAGAATATCTCAAATTTTACAGGTTGTCCAAATTTACCACTTCTCATCAGTATAAGTTGATCTAAGATTTGGATCTAAGTCTCAGATATACAGAAGTTTGAAGGTAGACAGGTTTGACTTATAACAAGGAGGTCAAACATTAGGTAGAGACTTTCCCAATATCAGTATGTCTGTAGTTTTCAACAAACGAGGGCTTTAGCTTTTACTGAGCAGAAATAATGTTTCTCTTAATCAGCAGCTTTATTTCTTGTGCCCATTTGAGAATTTAAAAAATTAATGCCTGTGAAGGGTTTGTAATGCTTTTTCAGATCAACACTTTAGGGATTTAGCTGGAAAGTTAAGAGATGGAGAGGTTTAATGAAGATGCCCAGGGTTTGTCTCTCTTCAATTAAGGTCGTCTAACTGGCATATATTCCAGATAATATGTTGTTTATGATTCTGTAAATAAGAAAAGCAGTTGTATTGGATTCTGTAGGAGTTGATTTAATGTCTATTCTCCAGTGCCTATTGCTGTTGATGTAAGCAGCTGGTCTGTGAGGCAAGACAGGGCTTGTCAACCTTTAGGGGAAATCAATGGGTCAGTGACTGAGGTTTGAACATGCTGCAGGTTTTCAGCTTCGTATCTTTAGTAATCATTCTTGCATCAGTAAATTCAAATATTCTGCTCCCAGTATAGGTAAAGTATCTTCACATTTTCATATAGTAGAGTATTATAATATTACCTATAGTAGAGACTAGAAGAGGAGGAAAGAAAAATAAATGAAAATAAAAACAAATATATGGTGTCAAAGAACAGACAGCATAGCTAATCAGGTTTGCTAATGAAAAATGTGAAATGAACACAGCATGAAGTGCCAACATAGCCTGTATCTGAGCAGGAAAGGGCCAGATATAGTCATAAAGAAAACAAAATGAAACACTTTTCTTCTTTGTTCTTTACCTATCTGTATCTAATCATGGTTGGATTTGTTTTACAAAATGATAAATTAATTCCATATTATCTCAAGTGCTGGAATAACTCAATTTTTACATTTATTTTGTGAGAACTTGTATCTATGACTAGAAATATAGTTGCCTAGCTGGAGTTTATTTTTAACTAGCTTGCAAGTGATAATGAATATGCTAACATATTCTAAGATTCACTAGTTTTGATTTTCCGCCTTATCATATTTATAACCAGAAAAAAAAAAGCAATATAAATCTGCTTACACTTCATTGTTACTGGTGTAATTCTTATAAGACTTACATGTGGCATAATAAAAATTAAAATTTGGGGCAACATGGTAGCATATGCTGATCTAAATTAGGCCTGCCGTGGTTCAACCCTGCCATTTATCAGTGGCCATCTGGTTCAGGCAGCAGTGTTCCTGCAGTCTTATGTTTAGCCATCTGAGGCGGTAGATTTGGCTGTACACAGTTCTGCTGCAGCCACTCTGGTTTAGTGGCTGTGGAATTGCAGTGTGAAATGGGTGTTTAAAAGATGATGTCTCAGGAAGAGCAATGTTTGAACAATGGTCCGAGAAAGCTTTTGCCAGAACTCCTTGCAGAAATATTATACTTTTTTTAGTGATACCTCAAAAGCAATTTCTACACAGGTTTTATTTATTTATTATTTTTTTTCAAGACGACTTTTTAAGTAATGAAAAGATTGGCAGAAACATATACCTGTCTTGGATTAAGACTAAAATCCCAAAAAGCACTGAAGTGGGATTTAGTTATTTAAGTTGCAAATTTTTTCTTTTAAACTCATTCCCTATGTGATCAAAAGGGATCCAATGGGTACTTGTCCATTTGGTGAACTCAACTCACTCTCACCATACAAAGCTCAGCAGCCACAGCTTTCCAGGGATGGGCTCCTGGTGAGAAAGGTACCGGAGCACTCAGCCTTAGTCCTTGTTCCCATTCCTGCTTCTGTGCACTAGAAAATGAAGTGAGAGGCAATCAAACGAGGTAAGGAGGAACATATGGTGTGTTGCGGGCCCTGTGAGATGGAATGGGATTGAGGTCTTGGTCTTCCATTTTATGGCCTTTTGTAATCAGTCATAGAAAAATTGGAGGAATGATCACATGGGGATCACAGGATCACAGAATCACAGAACTGTAGGGGTTGGAAGGGACCTCAAAAGATCATCGGGTCCAACCCCCCTGCAAAGCAGGATCCTCAGAGCAGGCTGCCCAGATGGGCCTTGAATATCTCCAGAGAAGGGGACTCCACAACCTCTCCAGGCAGCCTGTTCCAGTGTTCCATCACCCTCACCGTGAAGAAGTTCCTTTGCATGTCAGTGCAGAACTTCCTGTGTTCTATTTTGCGGCTGTTGCCTCTTGTCCTATCCCCACAAGCCACTGAGAAGAGGTTAGCTACATCCTTCTGTCTCCCACCCCTCAGATATTTATAGACATTGATAAGATCCCCCCTCAGTCTCCTCTTCTCCAGGCTGAACAGACCCAGGTCTCTAAGCTTGTCCTCATAGGGAAGATGCTCCAGGCCTCATATCATCTTTGTGGCCCTCTGCTGCACTCTTTCCACGAGATCCCTGTCTTTTTTGTACCGGGGAGCCCAGAACTGGACACAGTACTCCAGGTGAGGCCTGACCAGGGCAGAGTAGAGGGGGAGGATCACCTCCCTTGACCTGCTGGCCACGCTCTTTTTAATGCACACCAGAATCCCATTAGCCCTCTTGTCCACGAGGGCACACTGCTGGCTCATGGTCAACCTGTCGTCCACCAGGAACCCCAGGTCCTTCTCCTCAGAGCTCCTCTCCAGCAGGTCATCCCTCAGCCTGTACTGATACTTCTGGTTGTTCCTTCCCAGGTGCAGGACTCCACGCTTGCTCTTATTAAACCTCGTTTGGTTTCTTCCTGCCCATCTCTCCAGCCGGTCCAGGTCTCGCTGAATGGCAGCACAGCCTTCTGGCATGTCAGCCACTCCTCCCAGCTTTGTGTCGTCAGCGTACTTGCTAAGGGCAGACACTATTCCCTCATCAAGTTCATCGATGAAGATATTGAACAAGACCGGACCCAGCACCGACCCCTGGGGAACACCGCTAGTCACAGGCCTCCAGCCAGACTCTGCTCCACCGATCACCACCCTCTGAGCTCAGCCAGTCAGCCAGTTCTCAACCCACCTCGCTGTCCATTCATCTGTCCCATACTTTCTCAGCTTTGTTAGCAGGATGTCATGGGAGACAGTATCAAAAGCCTTGCTAAAGGCAAGGTAGATGACATCCACCGCTCTGCCCCCATCTACCCAGCTGGTGATGCCATCATAGAAGGCAACGAGGTTGGTCGAGCACGACTTCCCCTTGGTGAATCCAAGTATGACTACTCCTCATAACCTTCTTCTCTTCCAATTGCCTGGAGATGGCATCCAGAACAAGCTGCTCCAACACCTTTCCAGGGACAGAGGTGAGACTGACTGGCCCATAGTTTCCCAGATCCTCCTTCCTGCCCTTCTTGAAGACCGGAGTGACATTGGCTATCCTCCAGTCTTCGGGCACCTCACCTGTTCCCCAGGACCTTTCAAAGATGATAGAGAGTGACTCGGTGACCATGTCTGCCAGCTCCCTTAGCACACGTGTATGCATCCCATTGGGACCCATGAGCTTCTGTAAAGCATCTTGAGGAATTTTGGCTGTGTTACAAAATGAGTCATACCTAAATTGTTTCTCCAAGGAGCTTTTTGCAGCCTGGGTTAATGATAGTTTAAAAGCCCCATATCCATCCCAACTAAGTGTAGGAGATAAGTAGTGTTAAATACCTCCTTTAAACTGCCAGTGATTAAACATCATCAATGACAAGAAAGTAAGAGGCCTTTAACCTAACTGAACACTTGTGTAAGGTCTATGTTCTTTAAATAAAACAAATATGGAAGTATTATAGATGTTTCCTGTCTGCCTGAAAACAAAAACAAAACAAAACAAACAAAAACACACAGAAAAAAAAACAACGATGTGCTTTTGCATGTCAGAACACCACAGTGTAAGAAAGAATTCACAGCCATCACATGAGCCCTGTAAATGGATCATCAAAATTGAAAACTTAAGACAAAAAAGTAACATAAATCCTTGCACAGTTGAAACTGCCATGCAACATTCTGTTTAATTTATAAGTAAAAAAAAATATAGTTTACTCTAAGTGACATGTATATGCTGTAATTTAGAGAAAGTTTTTGTAAAAGCTTTTCAGAAATTTCCAGTCAATGAATTATCGACACCACATTGAGATTGGTGAGGTATTTTTATATATGTATATATAAACGCACAGATATATATTATGGAACACAGCAGAAAATAAAATAAAAATTCTGGAGAAGGAAAGGAAGACCAAATAATTCATTTAAATGTAAGTCTATAGGAGGGCAGGGTCTTTAATATTTATATTAAAACTTTGTTAATTTTGAGCTTTAGGAATTAAGCTTTCAGCTCCTTGCCACTGAGGAAGGGCAGGAAGACTGGGAGAAGAAACTTCAGAACAGTGTCTTATGGCACACCAGGCATGGGCATCAGCAAAGAAGGGACAAAGACAAGGCTCACTTCACCCTCATGTGGGTAGGTGTGGTGGCACTTTGTGTACAACAAAGTTAATTCCTTTTTGGACTTGTTTAGCATAGAGCTATTGGACAGGTATCTGAGTCACAGGCTCAGATATGTGCTGAAGTGTCCAGACATCCCAATTCCTTCTTTTTTCCCTATGCTTTCATTCTGAAGGATGGTGTATAGACTATGGTTTTATACACATATATGGAAGTACATAAATGTATAATACCTATACATATACAGATGGATAGATAAATAGATAATGAATGTGTGAATATTTGCACATTCACACGCACATGCTTATGCACATAGAGACTTGTATGTGTGCTATACACCATAGGCACATGCAGGAGACTATACTATTTCTATCTTCTGGGCAATACAAAATGGATCTTTCTGAAAGAGGCTCAGAATGTGCCTGAACAAGCAGTAACAGTTCTGCATCAGTAACCCTTAGAACAGGTGGTCATATGTTCATGGTGTTTGGGAACAGGCTCAACCCCATGATTGTGCATATGGTCCAGGTAGTGCCTTCTCCAGTTGTTATGACTGCAGTCTGTGCACAGCCTTGCTGGAGTCTCCTGATGGACCTCTGTCTTTTCCAAGAACATGATGTTCCTGCAAACAGATGAATTATCTGTGCACGCACAGAGCAATCCTGTAAGTCATCCATTGTTAGCCTGATATTTGCGCAAAGTATGATGTTAATTGTTTATATAGCAAGACAACATATAGTGCTTGCTTGATGAATGCCCTAAGTAGGCACAGGGTCTTTAGGACATATTGTGGATATTGTGGATTTCTGGTGTGTGGCAGGTGCTGATGAAAGTTTTTATACTGCTAAAGAAGGTATACAAAAATATGAAATGGTGCTGGAATCACTACCCAAACGTTTTCTATGTAGGATCTACCAAAAATGAAAGAGATGTGTGGTAGCCTTGTATATGAAAAGTTTTTTATATAGTTCCAGCATTTTCTGGCAGCTCAGTTTTTAGAAAATATTTTTCCCACTTTCTTAATACCATTTTCATATGGAAAGCTTTACCGATCCCCAAGTGTGATATTTTAATCTGCCAGTTCATAATCTTGATAATTCAGAATAACAATTTATCACAGGTTATGAAAGAATTAAACCTAAAAATTCCTCTGCTATTACACTAACCTGTCACTGCAAATAGAATGATGGATTTCAGTGCACTTCCTTGATAGAAACTTAAATATATAAAATTGGTATCAATTATCTCTGTTTGACACCATCATATTAATCTTCTTGCTGACTACTGAAATAGGCCATCCTAGACAAGCTATACATTTGTACTGCTTTCAAGTACATGCATTGTGCAAGAGCTTTCATTAATGTTATCATGCCCCTTCAGCTCACTTCTCAATAACTCAATACCACCCAATTACTGGCATAAAAGTCTGTCACTTTATTTACAGCTCAGAAGCGTCCAGAAAGGCAGTATTTATAAGTTGTGCGTAATGGAAACAATCTCAGGTCTAAATTAATAGGAATGTTGAACTGACGTTCTGGATATACTGTTCTCTTGAACTAGTCATATACCTGTATATCACCTCTAAAGATTCTAAAGATTTTTTTATTTTTTTTTTTTTAGTGGGGGGGTAATGGGGACATAATTTTCTGATCACTGCATATGTAAAGTAACACCATTCACAACAATAACAATATTATTTGTAAAGGTTTCTCTGCCCTTAAAATAATTTAAGGAGATCTGCCCAATTTCCTTTGAAATATCAAAGGAAAACTAAATGAAAAAACTTGTAAGTTCCCAAGTACTCTGGCTAGGGTGTGTACTTCCTTGATTTGTAAAGTAAGTTTGTCTGAGAGCACAAGAACTGGAATGAATTTCATGATTATTATTTTCAGATCAATAGATAAAAATTTGAATTGAATAGGCCAATGCTGCAATATGATTGTGTACTTGCCTGGTAAAGAAAAATATATAAGTAAATAAATAAATAAAATGGAAGTTTTGCCTATGAGTTGTTCAGGGAGGACAACATGTAACACTGATAAATGAGAGAATATGTTAAAAACAAAATTCTGAATTACTACAAGAATTTGTGAGAGTGCTTTTTAAGGGTAGAAGTCTTTCAGCAATACTCAGAACACTGTCAGATTTGATTACAAGTTGCTCAAAACTCTGTATAGAAAGACAATATTTCTGCTCTTGACCTAAAAGGCCTCTGTTTATCCAAGAGAACTATTAATCTCTATAGACACTTGTTCCTTTTCTCTTTTATCTCTAGTGAGAACTATTAAACTTCCTTTTTCTTTTCCCAATCTTGTTGCCTTCAGTTCTTAGTAGATCTTGTGGGGCAAAAAGGGCTGATAATTCGCATGATGAAATGATAAAAAAGACTAGGTTTTGGGTTGTAGTTGTGTTAGGTTTCTTTCCTCTTGACTCACCAGTGTCATACTTCTTTTTACATACTTTTGGTTTCACTGAAAGATGTAATAATTACACAGAATCAGCCATCCCAGCTGAGTCCAGGTCATGCTTTGTTCCTCTTCACTTATCACCAAATCTAAGTGTCTTATTTCTATTTTGAGTCTTAATGTTTCATAACCCAATTTATGTTCAGATTGCTAGAACACTTGGATGAACATTATTTGGTACGCATTGCATCCACTGATCATGCATTGTTACCCATTCCAAATGGACTTGGGTTATATGATACCTCCCAGTCTTCTTCTAAAGTGGGGAGAGGATGTAAATTAACCTTACTTAATGATTAATTAATTCATTTTCTTGATAACTGCAACTCAAAATATACATGATATGTGACCTGTATGTCCACTAAAAAAATGGGTGCGTGTAGAAAAAATAATATTTTCTTTTATTTTTTTTTCTTTATTTTATTTTATTTTTTAATTCTCACAGGTTTTGTGTTCCTTATGCTTCATCAGCTCTACGGTTAAGTCACTAGTAATAATCATCTTCCCTTTAGATAATGTACTAGACCATTCAGGCATATGCAGTAACAATAAAATAAAATAAATAAAAAAATAAAAAGGAATCACATCACCATAAAAGACTAGAAGCTAAAGTAAACCCACAGTGCAAGCAGGTTGTCTGCTGGCTAAGATGAGCGTAGACTCCAAGCATCTCCTAGTATCTGTACCTGGTGTCTTGTGATTAGCTGTAGGATACCAATCTCTGTTCATAAAGGACTCCTGTACGTATATATATATGTTGAATTCATGCCTTTGAGGTGCATCTCCTTTCACTCATTTCTCCATGTACCAGGTAGTTTGTACAGGCCAGCTGGATCTGGAACCTTCTCAAAGCTTCTCTGCAGCACGGGTCAGTTGAGTATTGCCAGACCCATCTCCTGAAGGACAGTGACTGTAGGTTTCATTCCTGTCATGAGACTGAGGAGGTTTCCTCTATATAGAGGAAACACTAAAGACAAGTAAGGGGACCAAGCCAAGAACTTTACTTTCTGTTGGAATACATTGTGGCCATGACTGAAGCTGGAGGGGTCTAGTTCTCTGCCCCACAGGATGACACACCGTGTATCTCAAGTGTTTGTTTGTCAGTAGTGCTAGCTGGGGCTCTCATGTTAGACAGGAGTGGTGATACCCCTCTCCTCTGTCTTCCTCAACATAAGGTAGTCTCAGACTTCTACCTTCTTGAATGTGCAGAGTTTGCCCTCGTGACCTGTTCCTGGGACCTTTTAAGACTACACATTTCTTCAGGTTCACAGCAAAGCCACAGTCTAGCTGGTAAGAACTATTGGGCTCAGTGTAATAGTGTCTAGGGGAAATGTTATATTCTATGATGTTGGTCGGATAAATGATCTAAGAGTCCTTTTGGCCTTAAACTCTATGAGTCTATTATATCTCACTGTTCACCACTATAGACTGAAAATATGTGAGTGCCCTGTTGTTGATAGATGTACTGAATGTTTTTATAACCTTGCACAAAACATTTTGATTGCAGACAATTTGTGATTTTATTTCCTGTTAGTTCTGTTTCCATCAAATCGACTTTGGTTTGACAAAATGGCTCTATTTATGTTGAAGGTCACCCCTTCATAAGCAGTGATTAGTGGAATCTATTTTACAGTTAATCCTTCAAAGACCTTTATTTACTATTTTCTTGACTTTGCATCTTCCAAACTATTTATGAGTTTCATCATTTAAAAGCTTAGAACCAAATCCTGTCCTTAATCCACCAAAGCTGTCTTTTAAAAGACTGAGCTCTTTTAGGATCTTAGAATTCTATGCTTATATTTCCTCATTTTTAGCTACCATTAAACCTGTGTATTCTTGTCAAATGGTAATCTGCATAGAAAAACAAAACCAACCAACCAACCAAAAAAAAAAAAAAAAAAAAAAAAACAACCATAAAACACCACACCATCCTGCTCTAGCTCCTTTCAATTCACACCTACAAAAGTTAATTGTCAAAATGTTATTAGCTTCATTGTTGACTGCTCTTGCGTAACAAATATAGTTAGATTGGCTTTTATCTTTCCAGTTCATTGCAGCATGATCATCATGCCTGTCAAAGCAGTGCGTTTTCATACTGAATAAACAAAGTACAGAGGGGTTAATCTCAGCATTTATGTAATACCTAATAATACATTCTGCAAAGAATCCTTAGAGGAAGAAAGCTTATTTTTATTTGCTTAATAAAAGGAAGTATGACACTATGTCCTTACAGTTTTGCCCGAGTATTGACAGCCTAAAGATAATGCATGATAACAAGAACATGGCCTATGTTCCTGTGATTTAAAACCGATTCCAATTTACTTTAAGGATTAAAGTGACCCCTCTGCCCTTGATGAATCTTTTTACTTACTGTATGTGTATTAAAGTGCTTTCCAATGGCTCATTTTACTAAAGCTTTATTTCCATCAGTTTTGTCAGATTATTGCAACGGTGATAAATCTACCCTGTTATCACAGAGTAAGTCCTGAGGGTAAATAGAATCATGGAAACTGTTATTTCTAAATGGCCATTATTTCCTAGGAGAACAGCAAATGTTCAGAAGCACCCAACAGTCCTTCTTACTGCAGTTAATGCACATTATGAGGCAAAACAGAAGGAACTGGCGTTATGTAGCAGGACCAACATTTATCATATGGAACAGCTCAATGGGTGTAAGCACACTTGTAGTCACACGGAGTTCTTGTGAGGTGGGCCCTCAAATGCCACCAGTGTCTTGGATGTGCAGTGCCACTGACACTCTGTTATCATGTCAGTTATGTTAGAGACAGTGCACGAGAGCCAGTCCGCTGCTGTGCTGCCAGAAGGGACCCTTAGTGTGGTAATCCAACTGATATTGGGCAAGCTGTTTTGGTGACTGGACACCATTTGTGACAGAGGTATTCCTCTATCTTACCAAAGAGAACTTAATATATGAACACCTCATTTTAAAACTAACCTGGAAATAGGATTATTATTTTTTTGTTGTTGGAAAAAAAAAAATGTTGGGAGGTTCCAATGACCAGCTGGATCTTATAGATGAAGATTTAATTACATAAATTTATATTTTTATAAATATTATATATTTGCCTCTTTTTGCAAAACTTTTCCTATTAATTAGGGACATTTTATGAGGTTAGTCCTTCAAGATTTATCAAACTTCCCTTAAGCAAGCATTTATATATCATACAAAGCTTACCATACAGCAGAAAAAAGCCTTCTTTATAGCAAATTGCAACTTCCATATGAAGATTAGACACACAAAGACTAGTTAATAACACTTCTGTTCACTGCTTAAAAATAACTTCTTATGCACAATATTATTTATATTCCATTTCCCTTCTCATTCTTTTTCCCATCTCCTTTCATACCCTTTAAATTTCCCTCATCTTTCTCTTTCCTCTTCCCTCTTTCTTCGTTACCCTTTACTTTCTCCAGAAAAGGGAAAGAGGGGGGAAAACGGGTGAAACAATTTAAAATAAATTGTTTTTAGTGTTTGATATGTTGTGATGTATAGACTCCAATATTACGAGATTCAACCAAAGGCATTTTTCATATATTTATAATATGTTTTCTTTTAGGAGTGGCAATGGAAAAAGAGGTCTCACCAAGCTATAATAATTTATTTATTTTTTAATTGTAAGCTAAAGTTTTATCACTAGAAACCCAAATTCTGGCCTAAATTCTGTCCCAATTTATGACAGAGGGAAACATTTTGCTTTGCTGGCCAGACTACCCACATCAAAGTTCTTGTACCTGGGATAAAAGCAGGAATCCTTTTATACAGGACAGCAGTGGGAAATAATACCTGCAGGAGCAAGCAGCAGGCAGGAATAGCTCAGAACTGTGGATCAGGACTAAAGCTGTCCCTGTTCCCTGTGCCCCTGCAGCAAGTGGTGCCAGAGATGGATTTATGGCTTAATGAAGTCCAGTTTAGTCCTTGTCTCTTCTGGGACAGAATTGCTGCGTGCCTCACTACATGTTGGGCCTGAGAGAACTCCACAGGCCATCCCATAGATGTGTGACAAAAGTGATTGCTATCACTTAAAATATATATAACTTCACTTATTTCCTTGCAGATCATTTAGATATTCAAATTACCAAGCTTTTAGTGCCAGAAATTCAATTAAAGGAGTAAAAACTCTATGTTGTAATAAACTTTAGTACTTTAGTATTTGAAATTGCTTAATAAAATGAACATCTTGGAAGTGTCGGATTGTGTTTTTGTTTGTTTGTTTGTTTTCACTTTAATGTGTGACTTCTAATTATTTAATTCTGACTTAACTTGTTAAAAATGTCTAATTATTATTTACAACAGAGTGAGATATCAGGGTTTCTGGGCATCTTCTGCCTTTGAAAGCATATTCAGCTTGGTTTTATAGGCCTTCCTTAGGTGAACTAAAACTGCTTTACAACTATTAGTCCCTTAAAGATGATTGAGCACAGAAGTGAATGCTTTTCTATTTGGAACAGCAGATTTTACTTAGCCAACAAAACTGAAAAATCATCACAGAAGATGAAAACAACAACAAAAAAATCACTAGCATCTGTAAAAGCTGTTCTCCACAGGCAGCATAAGGAAAAGAAAACTGTGGCCTACACGGTCACTTCACCACTAGCAGCACTTTAGTTTTCTTTGTAAATTGAAATGTCATGAATGTTATGTAAACCATTACTTCAAATGACCATATGAAAAACAAGATTTGTTGTTAATCCTTTTGTTATTTTCTTTCAGTTGATACAAATCCAGTCCCTGGTGTTATTCCTTTTCCTGTTCTTAATTAGCAAGGCGTGTGGTGTAGGATAGTGGTGGGAAAGGAGAACCACCAAAGCCCTGCTGAGATACAGTCTGAAACCCAAAACTTTATAGCCTCCACCCAAGCTGGAAGGGACCTCTGGAGACCATCTTCTGAAACCAGCTCAGAACAGGGCCTTCTGAGCTCAGATTGCTCAGTGTGGTTTCCATTGAAGTCCTTGGTATCTCCAAGGATCTCTGCTGCTTGGGACCAGTGCCACCATGATGGGTCTGTTTTAAAGACTCTGAGTTTGTCTTTTCACACACTCACTTCATCTCTCCTGCAAATAATATAATGAAAAATAACAGAGCCTAAGGATTGCTGGAGCAGGATGAGATCAGTGGTATAAAGACTAAAGCCCTGATTTAGAAGCTGCCCCTGGTATGACAGTTGTTAGAGAGCAGCACGCATAAGGATGGTTGTGCAAAGGAACAGCCTCTGCACTACTCTGTCTCTTCTCTTTCTCCATGGTGTGCCAGTTTCTCCTTGAGCATGAAGCCAGTTTCCCTTGACAGTTGCCTCCGTGCTCTGATGTCCTAGTCAGAAATGCAAGAGACCTTTATCTGCTGAGGCCCATTTGCACAAACATATATGCACATATCTGTCTGTCTTTTTGCACAGCCTTCCTCTGCTGTTGAGCTGTAACGGACTGCAGAGTAGCTTTTGACTGCACTGTTTATTTCTGACTGTTTCTCTCTATAGACTCGCTTCACCCCACACATCCCAAATGACCATTTCTGAGTTTGCAATTTTTTTTATGACTTTGAAAGTACTTGGAGACATTCTGTAATATCCAAGCTTCAAACTATTCATTTAGTGAAGAGATGTCAATTCAAGTGTTTTTTTTCTTCGTATTTTGAGTAGGAAATCTAAGCATATGTCTGGCATTGCTATTATTTTATTTTTCAGATTTTTAGCTGGGTTGACCATATGTCCATACTGCTTACACTGGCCGACTGTACCTGACATCTTCGAGAGGGACAGAAGTCACTTGGATCCATTTTTAAGTGTCTCCATGCATTGCTTCCTATAGCTTAAAATTGAACATCCTTTTAATGGCCTGGTCCCCAGGGACCTGCGAGAGAAGCATGGGTCTTCCCCTGAGTACAAGCAATAATTTGTTATCTGATTTGTTATTGAAAATATGGGGCTCAGCAGAATGTTATGCTTCAGAGGATAGTTACGTCATGCTCCAGTGCTGGTGAGAGAGATTCGAGGAAGCAGGCAATGAGACTGTTGAAATGACAATCCTCTGTCTTCCAGTCAGTTTGGGAAAGACTGAACAAAACTGGGTTACCTCTGAATGCACAAAGAGGTAGGGCAGCTAAATCCTTAGTCTGTGGTAACCTGTGCATGGAAGTATAGCTAAAGCATGACCCAGAACATAGGTGGAAGTTAATCCCCACCGGCTGCACCAGCGGGAGAGGCATTGAGGCAGGCTCTGCAAAGTCATGGATGCTTCATGCTGGCTGAGCACACCATTTAGGTGGCAGCCTGGAAGGAGCTTAGGCACATACAAAGCCTTTGTATCCCTTTATCAGTTTTGTGCCTCAGACGTTGTGCTAATGTAAAAATGTAAATCCACAGCAATTAACAGATGTTTTTACATTAGCAGAGCTCCCAAGGTTCTGCTATCTCCATTTGTCTTTAAACATTTTATTAGAAATTTGACACCAGTGATGTTCTAATTAAAGTCCATTTCCAAGCATGAAGTACTTCTATATACAGCACGGCAGATTTATTCTTTCGAGACTGCCTCCAATTTCATGCTTGCTTACAGCAAGTGTTACAAATACTGTTATTTTTGTTGAAAGAATCATCACTGACATGGTGCTTAGGCTGCATTTCTGGAGCTTGTTGATTGCTGATTTTTCTTAAGATCTGGTAATTCTCTGCGGACCTCATTTAGAAACCTGTGCTAACTGTTTGTCCAGATTTGTTTCTGAGTTTGCATGAAAGGTTACGTTCAGATCCAGTGGACAGACACTGAAGCCAGCTGTTGGTGCTGCAAAGATAATTTTTCTGTCATAAAACGAAACAAGAAAGCAGCTTGTATCTCCTGCATAGCAACAGAAAAATAAAAATCAAATTGCTTTCTTTAAATGAGTTAGGCATTGTTCTCAGGCAGGAGCAACAGAATGATTTGAGCAAAGGAAGAAAGAACATCTTGTTTTTCTAAGAAATGTCTTGGGGGCTAAAGGAAACTTTATTATTATTATTATTTACATTTAATCTTTCTGTAATCTGAACTACATTAGAAGTGAATGAGACATGTTCTCGACTAAATTTGTAATTAAAAATAATTTAATAGCAGAATTTCTGTTCATCAGACTCCGGGATACAAACTTTTAATCAGGAAGGCATTGTCTATACATTTCAGTGAATTTAGAGTTATGTGCTGTGTGGAAAAGGACTGTTTTCGGAGCTTGTTAGGTGTAAATAATTTACAGTGGGGAAAACAAAACAAAACAAAACAACAACAAAGCATTTCCTTTTAAGGACCTTGTAAGTAACTGCAACAGCCCTTGAGTTCTGTAGTTCATGTTCCCCAATCCAGAATGAAAGATATTCAGCTATTGATTAAACACATTTCAAAGATATTATAACAGAAGTCTATATATTTTAATATATTTAGCTATAATTTATCTCAGAGCTGCTCTTTAATGAGGCAGCTATGTGCTTTTAAGGTAAGACATTTCAAAACAAACAGGTTCAGTAGTCCATCAGGCACTTTTGCATGCTGCAACAAGTGCTAAACAGATGCAAGATTCTGCAAAATGTCACTATGGTATAATTCCTCAAATTATTTTTGGCTCAAACACAGTTTAGCTTTTATGTAGTATCTTCATTACTAGGAATGTCTCAGATAGTGACAAAATCATTTTTGTCTGTTGAGTCTAGGAGTTTTTGCTGGTACTTCTGTCCTGCTGGGAAAGAGGTCCACGTTTCAGAGATGTTTGTAGTTCCCCAGCAAATTACTAGTCACCCCATGCTGTCTTCACAAAACCTGGGCTAGGAATTAAGCATACAGTTAATATTATGCAAGGCCTCTGCCAGGGTTTTTTTACTTCCCCATTGTGACTGCCGAGTGAAGCATATTTTGAATCTGGCAGATACGGATCTAGACAAATTCATAGAAGTTCGAGGGTGGCAGGCTTGAGCTCCTGCATGGTGACATTTCCGATGTGCAATGCTGTCTCCCCATGGATGAAACATGGGGAGTCATGTGTCAGGGCAGTCTTCCATTGTCTCTTACAGTTGGAGTTCATTTTGTGTACATTGCAAACCCATTCAGATGGTGGTCTTGGAGAATTTTTCCACCTCAATCTTTTGATATTGTAATTGTTTTAATTATGGGACTTGATTACAGCCTCACCCACTCTGGTGGGTAATCTACTTCTGTGATTTTCATGTGTTTTAGTTTTAAATTTGTTTTAGTTGTTTTAGTTTTAAATTTACTGTTATTTTGAGAACTGTGAGAATGCTACAAGGCATTCTGTCTCCTGCACATGGGTCTTAGTTCAGAGTATCCTGCCTTGAAGGATGGAATTATTCTGTGTTAGTTGGAGTAAGTAACTTAAGGAAATTAACATATTCTACCATAATTTGTGTTTCACTGTAGATGAATTAGATGATTAATATGAAGAATAAAGAAAAGATGAATATGAATTAAATCTTTTTTTTTTTTTTATTTTTTCCTTTTTTTTTTTTTTTTCCCCCCTGTTTAAATCCAAACACTGAATAATAAAATAGTGATAGACAAGTTCTTAGTTAACCTCTCTAACCCTGCCACATGGACAGTGTGACTGTTCAAGTATTCTCTTATGTTCTGGTGTACTACCTAATTTGGGGGATTCTCTTTGTTTTAATATTTATGTTTTTTTATATAGTCTTGTTTTAAAAGAAAGGCAGACCTTTGAGTGGTCTCAATGAAGCTCTTATGGGATGTAAAACATATGTTGTGTAAATTTGGTGTAACTCAGAATGTATGATTCAGGAAAAAAAAATAAAAGAAAAAAAAATTCTGTGGATAAATCTTCAGCACATAAAAAATTGCTGTATTACTTCTTGTTGAGCATTTGTTCTTTGCTCACATCCATTTTCTTCATGCGTAGCTGAGCTTCTGCAAATATATTTTCTTTTGGGTTACTTATTATTACTTAGCACATTGATTTTTTGAAGATGAATGTTGGTTTCAGTACACAGATTTCTATACTTGGCGCTTTCTGTAACATCATCTGTAACGCTGAATGATGAATGACATTTCATTATATCAGTATTCTATTTTACCACACGTTTGTTTGTCCAAAGGCATTGAAATATAGGGCAACTGAAATGCTGCTATGTGTGGAGAACCTCTAAATATATCTATTGTGTACTCTACCACCATGATATTAATGATGTATTCTCCTTCTGAAAAATCAAAATGTTGATGTGAACTTTTTTTCAGAACTTTGATGCAAAGGATAGGATACTGGCTCTACAGAATTCAATACAATCTTTGCTGCTGCCTAAAATGAGTCTGCAATTTCAACCGAAAGAAGGAAATGGGCTGAGTGGTTAATAATGGGATGCAGAGACTCATTGAAAGTCTTGTGATCCTGCATTATCTGCTCTCTTCAAAACAGCTGACTTTTGAGGTCCAATACAACCTACAGTGTCTAATGTTGCAGGGACTGTTTAAATATGCAATGTGCCAGACAGAAAAACAAGCAAGAAGCATGCATTATAGGCAAGTCCCTACAAACTCGGCCTGAGAGCCAAGCTTCCCTTTTCTCTCTCTTTTTTCTTCTTAGGGAATAAGTGAACCACAGAGCTTCAGTTTTTTAATCACTGTATTGTAGTGCTCTGGAGTTAGTGAGCTGCTCTGAGATTCAGCAGTCGAAGACAGCAACCTTCTCTTTTTGGTAGCTTTCATTTACATTTCACTTCCCAAGCTTTTTATTTTTATTTTTAAATTCTACATGTATTTCTCTGCATAATTTTTTTTTTGGGGGGAAGGTTTGATGTCTTATCATATTTAAGTGTTAGTGGCCCAAGTCCTGGACAGCATGACAGGAGGACAAAGAACAATTATTTTGTGGGCACTATGCTGGTTTTTTGCTTGCTGTAACTGTTGCCTCCTGTGCTTTGCACTTTGCAAGTGATATGCCTAGTTAGTGGTATTGTGAGGTAGTTTTGGCTATCTGTCTTGTTATTTGGGAAGCTTTAACATGCTCAGAATCATCCTCAAGCATTTTTTTATATATATATATAATTTAAAATTGTTATCTGAGTACAGCAAATATAAGTGTGCTTGTCCACACAGCTGGCCTAGGCTACTTTGATCTAGAGGGTTACTTCTCATTTTAATGACATATACAGTGACAAATACACTTAGACAATATAGGAAGCTCAATATGCTTACCACCACGCTAATTTCTGGATTGCTATTCTTTTCATATTTATTTCTTTCTTATGTTGCACATTAATATAAGATGAATAAGATGAATGACAGATTTTTGTTTCTTTTGTTTTGGTGGAGGGTACTTTTTTTCTTCTCTGATGCAACTGTCAAAGAAAAGTTTTTTACAGGTCTTGTTTATTTTGAACTTTTGGGCTATATTTTTTATGAGTTTTGTCTGAATATGATTTGTAGATCTTGCTGCAGAGGGTTCAGTAAAATGCCAGTGAAACTACTACCTGTAACAGTCTCCAGTGCAGATCATATATAAAAGAGTTAAGGTCTGTTATGATATCAGGCACTGGAACAATAGCAGCTTTTCTTCAAAACACATATCACTGCCAAAAAATGCACAAGTGAGTAGATTTTGCTTGGCTGAGAAAGGAGTAACAGACTGTTCCAATGTATTGGATAGCATCAAAAGTAACTTTCTAGTATGCAGTCATAACATTATGCTCTTTTGCTCTATAAGTCAAAGCACTCTAGTAAATTTCAGCTGTTAGAACAGGAAAGGAAAAAAAAAAAAAAAAGAAAAATACAGGCAGGCATGAAAAAGTAATGCTCCTCAGATTTCCATGTTAAAGTCTCAGAGTGATAGGAAGAAATGATTGTCACCAAGATCTATCTGGCCAGCTGGCCGTGTCAGGCCCAGTGTAAGAGAGGTAATGATGGAGAACAACCAAAGCTCGCCGTGTGAATCCAATCCCAAGGCGCAAGACATCAGAGATCTGACATTTCTAAATGTGTACTGGGCAGCACAAAAATCCTGAGAGTACTGGACCCTGATAGTCATTTGGCTGGAAGGTTTTTATCAAGAATTTACACTGAAATCAGCCTTCTACCTGAAAAAGTTTTAATTTGATCATACTACAACATCTTGGTAAATCTGCACATTTTTTCAGTCTAAAATTTTGAACTAATTTCACATAAATAGATCATTCCAATCCAGATTTAACTCACAAGAAAATATATTTTGCCTACCATTTAGACATGCTATTTAAAAATGGGCATAAGGAATATCCTAATACTCATAAGAAAAGTCACAAATACGTATTAAAGAAATAATATTGACACCTCATAAAGCACTGTTTAGAAATAATATGCAATTAAAAATGGACATCTTAAATTTTCCTTCCTTTTGTCTTCCTACACAAGTTTATTTAGTAAATGATAGTTGTGGAGTTATTAATAGGACATACAGCTGGTAACACAGTTGTCTGTCTGTGCATTCCCTTCCCTGAAAGTGATATATCTGTTCTAGCAATCCTTGAATCAGGTTGATGGTAACTACTTATATTCCTTCAGCTAGCATAGATAAGGGTGTTCAGTGCTTGTTTACATGTAAGCTTCATAGAAACTATTTTTCTAAAAGATAAGATTTTGTGTGCTTTTGACTCTACAGTCCAAATGTATTCAGTTTTCTTTCTAGAAAAAGCAAATTAGAATAAATCAGAAAGAACACATTGGTTTCCTGACATAATGAAAATCTTACTGGAAAACCACATTATAAATCTATTACAACTAAAAATCAAACTGATCTTTATTAGGACTAACCTGACCTCAGGAGTCATAGAAAAAAGTCAGCTTTGCTGGAATTATATGGTTTTTTTTTTTTTTTTTTTTTTTTTTTTTTTTTTTTTACACAGAGAAGCAGTCAGCTTTTGTACTGTCTGTCAATAATGATTGTAGCAAAAGCAGTGCTTACCCATAGTAAGTGCAGAGTATTGCTGCACTAAGTGGCAGTTGTAACACAAGCATTTTTATTGTTCATGTATGGTCACACACTGCCAGCAGTTACAGCTGCCATCTCAGTATTACTGTGATTATACATGCAAGTTCATAATGAGAATTGAAGAAGTAGTGTGGGAAAACTCCACGCATTTGATTTGTTTGTGTTCTCAAGAAGTTTTCTTTCTATGAGTATTGAAGTATTCAGGCTAGTGTCAATACTAAAACAGGAAAACATTATAGCTCAATATTCTCTTATAGAAAATTTTTGAATAGTTCGTTTAAGAGAACAATTTGCAATTTATTTTCCTTTCTTATGCAAGTTACCCACTAAGGAAGCAAAAAAAAAAACACCTGAGTGTGTGCTTACTGTAACAATGCACTCTGCAGTGCAAATCTTCTCCATGGTCTTCAGACTGAGGGTTATTCAAAATGGACTTAAGATAGAGTATGGACCTAAGACTGGCGTGGCTTGCCCTGGCAAACCACATTTCAGATAAATTCCTAATTATGAATAATTAATTTATTCTATGCTACTACCTCCATCAGATACTATTTCCACATGCCTCTACTACTTCTTTTCTTCTTTCCTGAGGTGAAGCTATGTACAGAAGCAAAGTCCACTAATCTGTATGCAGTGACTAGAGTGTGAATTGCTCTGACTTCATGCCTTGAATTTAATCTCTCTACTCATGAGTCTGTAGCTTGATGCTGAGATCCTCATGGGTAGCATCCTCAGAATCCTTTTTCTGCACATTAATAACGCAGTGGGGTAAGGGCCTTCAGTATTTCACTTACTGTTACTGTTTATTTTTATTACACTAAGCACAGAAGCCCTGGCTGTACAGAGGCATCTGTATCTTGTTATATGGCCATATTTGAAAGCTAATCTCTGGGTCTAAGAACTTGTGTTATAAGGTAAAAATGAAACAATTAAAAAGGAAATACAAGCAAAGTGACATGTCCAAGGTCAAGAAAGGTTCTGTAGACTTCACTGTCTTTTCATAAGGAAAGCACTTACTATGTAAAACGGGGAATATTTTGTGCTACACCTTACAGGCGATATATTACAATTACTTTGAAAACATAGTATGTTTCCACCCACACAGTAACAAAACATTATTTTAGAGAGACTAATGAGATTTTGTAAGAGCCATCTGTGGCTTGTCTCCATTAGATCAAACACCTCTAAAAATGAGGGAATACCTTCTACTAAAAGTAAAAAAGAATCAGAATAACAATAATCATCTGCACATTAGAACCCAAGTGTGCAGAAAAGTCCAATGCCACTTTAAATATTAACCACTGGAAATACACAGAAAAATCTGTAATACTGAACAAGGGTCAAAGGAAGCTCTCGATGATAAAAGATAGACTTGATACAATGTTGATTTCCATTGTCAAGAGGTATGGCATATGTTATGCAAAGATACACTTCTTACTGAAGACAGCTTAACTGAGGCATTATAGAAGATCTCCCAAAAGCCTACTGAAAGTAATAATGTAGATTATACTGTTAAACTCTGCCCACTGAAGACTCAGGAAGAAGAAAATTTTACTGATGAATGAAAGTGAGCTCAAATAGCTGCCCCTGTCCAACAAACCCATGGAGTTACCATGGTTTGGGTAGTGCATGTGGCCAGTGAAGTGCAAACAGGGGACATGATGAAGGTTTTAGGCAGCTGTGATGAGAGGCACCCCTCCACAGAGGCACTGAAATGCTTTTGGCATTAACTTGAATCCTTAGTCTGAATATATAACAGGATCTGGTAACTGTATCAATTCTGCTCCTAATTAAATATGTTGTTGTTCCATTAACATTTATTTTTTCTTAAACCTTTCCTCTCTATTTTCTCCTAACAGGAAGGTAAGAATGTGTCTGAAATAGCTTGTGAAATTAAATTATATTAATGAGATTTCACATTAGCTAACTGATTCTCATGTAGGAGTTTATACCTCTGACACATTTTAGAAAAGGAATGGAATCCTAATTTAGCAACATTTTAAAAATATCCAAGCAGTGTATTTTATTTTTATGAAATTCACCCACTTGGAATATTTCTTTAACTTGCTCTTAAACTTAAACTCTCCTTAAAAATAACATTAGCATTGAAATTATGTCTTTGAGCAGGTTCCTGAGTAGATCCCTAGTTTGCTCAACAATTATTGCTGAAATGATGTGATCTTAGGAACCCTTGTTCCTGTCTGACATTCTTTCCCTGTGACTAATTATTTTACAGACTATGCTTTAATTGCAGGGTGTAGGAGGTACTTTCTATGACTGGTAAGTATTAGAAGGGGACATGTTCTGCAGATCATTAAATGTGCTACCAGGAATAAGCACACTTCTGAGAGCAGTAGCATTTGTCAAAATTAGTCAATGTGTTTGTTGAGAGCAAGAGGCCAACTCTAGGAATGTCTCCTAATAATTGCTGGCATGGTGAGTGCTGTTAATTATTTAACATGATATGGAGGACATAGGTCTTCTCAAGCGAAATTGTTTCCTTTTTTCTTTTATTTGCAAATAGGATGCATTAAAAACCCTGAGAGATTTTAAACTGTTTTTTAAACAAATCTAGACTGACAATTTTCTTGGTAGCCTGCAAACATTGCTAAAGAGGAGACAAGTTACAGACATCAAAATATTATGCATATTTCATGCCTTCCCATCAGAACATAGAGTGATGTAAAATAAAACTGTTAACAGATTTGAGCATCTGTGCCCAACTTAAACTAGGCCAACATCATTGTACTTTCAAAGTTATCCACTAATGAGCATGTATGAGACTTAGGTCAGAAGTACGGCTTTGCAATGCTGTCTCTCACAGTGCTATTATTTGCTTTTATTTTCATTGTATCTGAATGTGGCATAGCAAGGGCTGATGTTCACCATTAATGCCATAAGCCCCAGGTGACAAGAACACATCAGGAGTGATCACAGATCTAGAAACCTATGAGTAAAAATTGAAAGAACTGGGGCTTTTAGCTTAAAGAGAATAAGATTGAAGAGGGGAGATAGTAATAACTTTGCCTAGGTAAAAGATAGCCTCAGGGAGAGGTACCTCTACAAGTCCTGTGTACACAGGACAGGAAATAAAGAAATTAAGTTACAAAAGAAAAACAAACAACAAACAACAAAGCAAATAAACAAAGACCACAATGTTTTGTATAGAAATAAGGAAAAGAATTCTAATAAAATAGCAAAGCAAGGGACTGGATGGAAGGCTGTCTAGTTTAATTTGGACTATCACTGCTCATGGGCAATTTGAACATAATGGTTGTTGCCATTGGGGACTTGCCTTCATCAAGCTCTCCTCTAGAACTTTTTTGATAGAATTTTATCAAGGAATTCCACCTGGAATCAAAAAACACTTTCCAGTGAAAGTTTAATCAAATAGGTCTGGTTCTAGTAGAAAGTTTCTATTTCATCAAGTTTTAGGTTTGGTTTGGTTTTGTTTTTCCTCAGAAAAATCCTCATAACCAAGTCAAGACCCCTGTTGCTGGAAGGGTTCAAGCCACTCACTTTACTGATTAGTAATGGGTTAGGTGTTCTAGATCATAAAGTAGCAGTGATAGCAGTTGTTCAGATTATCAGTGACACCTCCAGACAGACATCTGGAAGTTGTGTTTGAGTGTTCAGTAGAGCAGTTTTGATTTTTCTTATTTAGGCTATTTTCTCCCTCTGTGAATCTCTGTATATTCACAGCTCAATTTGAGAGGTAAGGACTTCCATTTTCTGTGGCACTGAAGCCCCATCTCTGAACACATTGCAATAAGCCCTCCACTCTGCATATGAGCATTTAAAGTTATTTTATCATGTTTTCCAGGACATAGTTTGTCACTAGTAGATAGTTTATTTCTCCTTCCTGGACAAAAGAAATTGCTGCTTTAGTTCAATTTTGCATGCAGTTATATGGAAAGATATCTTGAACTCTGTTAGCATCCATCTCCTTAAAGAACAGTAAAAAGTTCTTATACATCAATTCCATTGCCTGTAAAAATTTCCTTTATTGCATCAGTTCTCCAAATTGTCATAGCTGTGAATTGGTGTGTAGCCCAGAGTTTCAAGGTACCTGACTGGAAGGAAATGTCTCAAACATCATCATTGGCTAGTGCCTGCTTAAGGCTAAAAGAGTTACAAACAGGTGATGCAAAGCTACACACAGCAATAAAATTTTACAAGTCTGATTTGTACTAGAAGACATCTGTTGAAAGAACAAGGTTAATGTAATCTACATAAAGGTGATCCAGTTTCAGTGCAGACTCTCTCTTCTACATTTGTTACCAGTTAAGAGGACCTTGCATGGTACCATATCAGTACATAGCTAACAAATATGTTTACATACCTGCAAAAGGTGAATCAAGTCCATATACAGTTCTGGAGAAAAGACTTACCAGGCATCCTATTGTTCAGGTTGCAAGAGGGAACATACTTAGGAAATCCTATCTTGACTTTCCCCAGCATTCTTGGATATTATTTCATATTAAAGCATATTAATTAGCAACATCTGTGGTTTCATTTGGGGAAATTAAAAGTAATTGTCTAGACGTCTGTTTAAAGGCAACAGTACAAGAGAAAGCAGGCGATGAAATGTAGTATCTTGGGGGGTTGCTAGATGGTGCTAAAGCATGTATAGAAGCATATCACATGCAACTGCTGCAATGGCTGTTTTGGTTATGGGTTATGTGAGAAGAGAGAAAAACCAAAGATGTTTTCTATCTGTCCAATTTTCTACATCAACTCTAATAGGGAAAAAAATAAAAAGTAACACCTCTACTACCTTGGTTTCTCAAAAAAAAAAATATATATATATATATATGCATATTTTATTCAGGTTTACCCCAAATTACTAAGCTCACATTTTTTACACATTTTTACAGTATTTTCATTTACAACAGAACTGATTGAAATATTTTGATGAAGGGACAATTTACTAAAAAATGCCAGTTTGGGGAGAATAACATTATTCACATAGAGAAATGAGAACTGCTAAAATACTTTATTTCAACATTTCCAGAAGGATACACATCGACTTTTGTTTTTCAGACACCATATTAATTTAGAAATTCATACTTGCTCAATTTTTGTGAATGTTTACTTGACTGGAGAGAGAAGCAAAGTGAATAATACTAATAAGTAAAGTGAGTGTTTTACCAAAATCAGAATTGAACATTTCAGGTAAAATGAGAAAAAACATTTATACTTTTTTCAGTTTCACAAATCATATAATATAATTAAGCTAATTATGTTGACTATGTGATAAACCAAAACTCTCTTTGGTTTATATGTTTTATATATATATATTCCTTATTTGCACAGTCACAGTAACTACAATTTTGAACATGCCTTCATGTGATTTAAACTAGGGTTAGCTGAGGGTTTTTTTTAGAGGCTGATATAAGTTTTAAGTCATATCAAAGATAAACTCTTCTCTCAAGGGAATACATTAAAAAGTCACACAAAGGCTACTAAAAATTAAACAGTAAAATATACTGCATTTCCTATGGGAAAAGTGTTGTCAGATAATAGAGAGGAGTACACAAGGGAAAAATATAGGCAAATAAGTAAAGCATTTGCTTTAAAAGTATGAGAATTGTTCTCAGAGTGATTAATTATTGTTTCTATATGATGTAATTTTGAAAACTACTTAAAATTAGAAAACACTTAAATCTAATTTGTTTTGATGCCAATAAATGCTGGATATGACAACATTCGTCTCAGTAGTTTGAGAGAATTTAACATTAATCAGGTTTTTAATTAGTAAAACAACAAATTGGCTATAATTCTGTGGAGACAAGCTATAACAAACTTCCTTGTAGGTCAGATTCAATTAACTTGCAGCCAAAAGAGCATGAAACGACACTGTGATTTAACAAGACCAAAGTCTGCCCAAGCTAAATTCATAAAACCATTTGCTCTCAATGCTTCTATCAACAGTGTTATGAGATAGCATCAATGAGTGTTCTTGATGCTTTATTGATTAGATACTTCCTTTTCATTGTGTCTGAATGTCTCATGCCACCTAAATTGAAATTCCTGTCTCAGCATGGTATGAAAGTACGTGCCGAAGATGGGATAATCTGAGCTACCACAAGGAGAAAATTACTGAGAAAAATTCCTATGACAAATGTATGCTTCCTGGTATGAGGCTTTATTGACCTTGTGTTTTCTGTCACCATGATAACTGAAAGAAAGAAGGGATAAACTTGGTCTGCCAATGTTCAGAACTGACCAAAGTTCAACTGTCTATGGACCCAAGTCCAAACAAAAAAGTTCAGCATAGCCTAACAGCTAACATTGATTTTAGTGTCAGATTACATGCCAGCGGCATTTCCCTGAAATACACACTGCAGACATCTCCTTTAAAAATGAAGATATTTATCCTTTTTGTTATTATTGGACCCATACTAGGTTGTCTTCATGTTTATTATGGCATGATACATCACTGCTCACAAAAGAGCCAGTAAGGTCAGTGATTTTTTTTTTTTTTTTCTTTATTTATTTGATCATTGCTTAGGTCAAATGACTGTAAACAGAACAGTAGCAAGGACTTAAAAATTAAACTTGATATATTTAAAAATTATGAAACACAAAACTAGTTTTCACTTGAACTGGAGAAAATCTATGTCTTATTCTTTTCACTTTGCATGCTAATTCAGTACATTTTATCTATTTGAGAAACCACAACATTCTAACCAGAGCTCCTCTATACTGTTTGTTCTGTTTCTGACATGCTTTGCATCCCTTAACATGAGTTTTCATCCGGATGACTTAATTAATTCTCATTGTATAACCTCTACTGAGCATGACCACCAAGCACAGAGGAGGTGGATAGTTCCCAATGAGGAAAAGCCCCTACTGGCAATAACTAAGTTGATTTCAACAATTCTTGAAAAAGCCTCAGTGGAGAAGCACTCCTCAGTGTGGGTTGCTGTCCCACCGACCATTTACAGGTTTTATATAAGGAATGTATATACGGAGATAAGCAAAAATTCAGGAGAACAAAGATTAGGACATGACATTCATTTTTTGCTTGTAAATGACTGCTAGGTGAGGAATGTATTTTTCATTTAAATAATAAATTTCCATGACAAACAGACACATTAGAAAAAAAAAAAAAAAGAAAAAAAAAAAAAAAAGGACCAATAGCTGTGCTCCCCTCTTTCCTATTCCAGCTACATAGCAGCTAGCTGGAGTATTAGGATGCTTCCTCTGATGTCTCGGTGTGAAATGAGGTGAATCCTTCATAAACACAGCTTAAAAGTAGAGGAAGAGATGACACCCAGGTCTATCTGACACCCATGACTATGCTGACAACAGAGCAAATACCCATCACAGGTAGAGAGGGGAAGCACTGCCAGCAGCAGAAGTTGGTGTGCTTCTGCAGGGGTGGCCTTTTACCAGCAGCAGCCCCACAGAGCTTTACCAAGAGCTAGATCCCAACTGCTCATTGTGGGCAGATAAATGTAATCATGAGCACCTTCAGAAGCAGGTACTTTATAAATAGTGAGGTGTTACATGGTAATTTGTCTCTGAATAATCCAAACCTTTCTTAAGAAAGGTCTTCTCTGACCTTAGAAAAAGCTAGTGCCTAGAGATTTTCTACTCAGCTGAAAAGTACATCTGTAATGTCTTCTAAGGGCATGTGTTTATCAGTCACTCTTTTGTCAGGTGCAGATGGAAGCCTTTGTGAAAAGGCCACATAATGACTTTTGATATTTTCTGTTTCACAAAGGTTTCAGTGAAGCACCTGTAACAAACTCTGTATTTGAGAAGTAATAGATTAACAATTATACAAGTATTTACATTCAGAGTAATGTGTATGTGAAGAAAGGAGATAAATTCTCTTTGGTATTAAGAAAAAATAAGAATAGGTCCAGTGATAAAATGAAGATTAGATCTATGATAAAATGTGCCACAGTTTAATAAAAATTAAAAATTAAATAGAAATTACCAGTTTTTCAAATTAAGCAGCCAAACAACAACTAGGCACAACAACTAGGTTACTGGTGACAGAGCCTTATGCACAAAACAGACCTGTCCATGAAATCAATATATACATGTAGAAACAGACGTCAGGGTAGGCTATGTATGACCCACTTAAAAATAATAATAATAATAATATGAGTATGTACTTCATACACTGTGAGAAAACTTGTGGCTTTTGTTTATTTGTTTGCTTGCTTTTTGTGCCATTTCTACTTCTGGTGCACTGCAGATGTGCAATAATCAGGATCTCTAGGCGTTTAACTTCTATTACACAAGTTGATGCCTGGAGCACACAGGGACACATCTCTCCATAAAAAGGATCATCACATAGAATTGAAACCTACTCATCTCATGCCTGTTCCAATGTATTTTTTATCCCCATACTAAACTTGAAATCTTTAAAAAGGACATGCTTGCTTGATACAGTTTTAGATGCTTTCTGTTGCAGGAAATACTGATGCTTTTAAAATGCAGTGAGCTGTCTGCAGAGCACACAAACAATCTACCCAAAGAGCATAATATTAGAGCAGTAAACATGCTTCATTTTGAAGCTAAATCTATCAAGGTCTGCCACAAATAGTGCTAAAAATCCTTCACTGGTAGGAAGTGTAATCACCTCCAAAAGTGTGAGCCCCCAGAGCTTCTGAGACACGGGAATTTCAGACCTTGATTGTAATCTCATTATGAAAAAGACACATTATCTTTGGTATTTAGAAAGTGAGCCGAGTGCCTTGCATTTGGTTTCAAGATTACAACTTGCATCTTGTCAGAACAAGAATCATCAGAGGCACGTGAGAGATAAGCTCTGAGCTGTTCCAGAGAAAGCTGTAAAAACTCATAGCTTATTTATATTCAAATATTTCAGAGTAAGTAATGCAAACAACAGTGTAAAATGTGAAGAAAGTAAATGGTGAGCAGGGGGCGATAGGTTTATATATGTCTGGGAGCTGTGAAGGAACTGAAGGAATGCCAGGTTTGGATTAATTTCCTATTCGGTACCTCCCCTTGCCTAAGAATAGTAGAAAAGTACAAACATATACATCTCGTTAAGAAAGTAGACCTTAGAAAGTAAAACAAAACCAGTGAGTCTGAACAGGAAACACTAATATCTGGGAAATAGTAAGAGCACCTATTCCACAGGGGAAGGAAATCCTCCTGCAGATGACCTTCTGACTTGTTTGTGCAGGCCAGAAGGGGGTATGGGGGCGGGAGAGAGAAAGAGTATTAGAAATGGTTGAGAAATCATGGTTTTCCTCTTCCTGTTTATTTGTTGTCAAAAAAGAATGCACCTTTAGAGATAACACATATAAAGTACTGGTTTCACTTACAAAGCCAAATATTAGAAGATGCTAAGCCTCTAGTAACTTATGCTGGTTTCAGAGTAGTTGTCAGAGTGCAGCCCTGTTAGGAGCTGGTCATAGAAGAACTATGGAAAAAAAAAAAAAATATATATATATATATATAAAACACCAACAACAAAATAATATCATAAGATTGTGAGCAAAACATTCAGCAGACACTGTCTATACCCTTCACAACTAGACATACCATCTGCTCCCAATCTGTCCTGAACAAATCAAGTTCACCTATCAAGCAAAGAGCTCCTCAAACATGGGAGTGCTTGAATTTGCTTTGCAGAAGTAAAAACTCAAGTCAAACTTTGAGTTTGTGAGTCTGTATTAGTTCCATTGGGAAGAAAGGAAGAAATCTCTTCACCACATTAATCATGGTAATAATCTTTCAGTCTTTAAGGGCTCCCTTGTAAAACATGTATTTGAACTGAGAATTTCATAATCCAGTGAGTAGTTTCAGTAAAATTAACTTGAATATTTGTATAAATGCTTAACAACAGGAGAAAGAGTGAATCTAGCCATAAATAAACTGATGGTTTTATTTTTCACAAAAATGCTGGTGGCCTTTGTATACCTGAGGTCCACAGGGGTCCTTAGCAGAGGCACAGAGTATTGCAATGTTTATGGATATTTTTACAAATGCATACATATTTTATAAATAAGTTTTTCTCCAAGTACTGCCAGGATGGATGAGCTGTTTAACTGTTCCACCCCTCATGATGCCCATAAGGAAGCAGGGAAGAGAATGTGTTTTCTCAAGGAGTATTGGTCATAGTAGTCCAAGTGGCATTCTGCATGCTAGGTTAACATTTCTGTCTGCATGTGATTTTCACATTCAGGTCACACCAGTACATTAGTTTCAGTTTATACCTACCGAGTTCCAGCACCTGCAGTTTTAATAACTGAATTCAATGTGTAAAGAAAAAAGACAACTGTACTGCTCATTTTTGGTTCCACAAACACCGGCAATAAGTCATGACATCCACAATGAATAACTGAACAGTCCTCAGTGGCAACACCTCATATTTCTTGGGTTTTTGTTCTATGTTGGCTCAAAATGCAATAATCTAAAAACATTTTCACAAAAGCAGAAGTGAGTTGAGATGTCTGGTTTGAGGGTTCCTCAGTTCAATGTGTGCAATTGTACAAGGCATAGAGCAGTGTGAGGGAGAACTACTTCCTTCCTAGTATGGAGAGTCCTTGTTCTAGATAACAGTACAAATACCCAAAATACAGGCCTGTGGTTCATAAACAACTTTATATGGACAGCTCCTGGCAAGGCTTTGGTAGCAAGAATGCATGCAAGCTTCTGGCATTTGAAGAAAGTTTAGATTCAGAACATTTGGGTCTTGCATTTAAACCAAAATGCCTCAAATGAAATGTGTCATAACAATGTTGAAATTTTGCTTCAGTGGAAGTATTCCTAGCTCTCCATTGGTGATCATGCAGGCAAAAGGACTTAAACATTTTTTTGTCTCTGTGCAGGAACAGAGCTAATATGCAGGATAGACTCTCCCAGGCTTTTTTTTTTTTTTTTTTTTTTTTTTTTTCCTCTTGTTTCTCCCTTGGTGCTTGGCTGACTGGAAGATCTCTAGTTTCACATTTATTAAAATATGCTGTCAATCAGATGAATTTAATCAAAAATAACCTAGTCAGCTTTAATAGCCATGAAATTTCTTTAATGTCTCCACTGTGCATTGTTGTTTGTAAGAAATTGTACTGGGTCTGGCTGGGATGTTAACTTTCCCTGCAGCAGCCCATACAATGCTGCGCTCTGCACTTGTAGCTAGAACAGCAGTGGTATCACACCAGTGATGTGTCTGCTGCTGAGAAGTGCTGGCACAGCATCAGGACTTTCTCTACCCTCCTGTGAGGTGGGCAAAAAGTGAGAAAGAAACATCACCAGGGCAGCTGACCTAAACCAAAGTTCCATACCATATGATGTCACACTCAGCAATAAAAGGTGGAAAAAGGAAGAAGAGGGGAGGGGTGGGCTCTCGTTGCGAAAACATCTGTCCTCCTCCCGAACACCGGCTACGTGTGTTGAGGCCCTGCTTCAAGGACGTTAGCTGCTGATTTGTGGGAAGTAGAGAGTAATTTATTTCCTCTACACTTCCACATAGCCTTTACTTGTTTTGTTTTGTTATTCCCTTTCCCCCTCCCTCTTCCCCTTTTCCTTTTTCCCTTTAGTTGTTTAATTAATAATAATATTTCCTTAATATTTTTTTTCCCCTTTAATTAAATTATCCTTATCTCAACCCGTGAGTTGTTCTTTCCTTTACTTCTTCCCCTCCTCATCTGAAGAGAGGTAATGAGAGAGCAGTTGTGGTGTTCAGCTGCCTAGCACGGTAAAACCACCACAGAAATGTAGCCACTCTACAGCACATTTTAGCTGCACTTTTCAATATATAATTATTTTAGTCTAAAGTATGTACAATCAATGCTAATGCTGAAAACAATTCTCTTTGATTTGAAGGCGATATGTAGTACCTGATCATTAAAATGTGATCAGCAGCTAAGCAGGGTGCCTACAAGATGAAATGGTAAAAAAAAAAATAAAATAAAATATGGGTTTAATTATTATTGTTATAGAAGTCTTTTCTAATAGGAAATTTCTTGTTGATACAATATGATCAACATGGGTAAGATTTACTTTAAAAAGTTGGAAAGAAGTTTACTTGTTAATGCAGTGCTTCCATGTCATGTATCAGTATGAAGAAAACCTCATCATCATGATTTGCTTGTCCTGCATATCCTGCTTTACTGACTTCTACTTCACTCTAGCTAGTGCTTTATACAGTGCTTTTTATTTACATTTTGAACTTTCTGGAAGCAAGTTTCGTAACAAAACATGTTTGATGGCAGGCCCTCTTTCAGGAATGCATTAAAAATTAATTAACCTATCTTGCTTCTATGCACAGGTTAGGACTTCTGCCTAAAATACATTACTGTTTGCACAAGAGAATCGTAGGAAGCTGACAGAAAAGGCACTGGATTTCGTTTTACTTAGAGTTCAAGTTTTTTCTTACAGATTTAACTTTGAAAGTCAAGAATCCTGGCTGGGAACATCACTGAAATTAAGAGGCCTGAGAAGTATAAGATTTATGTTCTACAAAATCAAATCTTCTCTTTTCCCAACCATAACGGCATGGCACCATTAAGCAGTGTCTCTGATAAGTATGTCTAGTTTGAATTCACTTTATATTACTGCTAGTATCAGCTATACGTTTGTGCATCTTCCAGATTATGGAAATATTTTTGTATAAGGAATATCTTCATTTCTAACAGAAACATTTGAGTCATGCCCCCTTATTCTTTAGCAAATGTCACATACTACAGACCACAGCACTTCTGTGACTTGGTTAGAGGACTAAAACCAAGAATGAAATCTGTCATTCAGTCACCTACTTCAGGAAACAAACAAACAAACAGTTTTAAAGACCTTATCTCCTGCAGTAAGAAAATTGCAGGGAAAAAATAATAATAAAGAAATAAAGAAAAAATATTAATAAAAAAATCCTCTGGAGAAAATGAACTAAATTTTCTGTTTTCCCTAAACACTTCAATTTCCAGAAAATATAAATATTACTGTATAATGAATATTACCTTTCCCAGAACACCAAAATTATCAGGATAACTTTGAGATAGTCATGTATCTTACTAAAAAGCATGGAAAAAAAAAGGAAGTAAAACTGGTGGAAGGAAGAAACTGGTGGAAATCTCTATACTTTTCTGCTATTTTGTCATGCAGTCTTTATAAAGTCCTTCCGATATGTGTTGCACTTTTCAGACACGAGATGAAAAGAGAATTACAGAACTCTTAAATATTAGCGGTTAGGTTTTTCTCCCCTCTGCTGTATATTCAGTAGGGAGATTCTTACTGAGAACTTTGCTTCATGATCTTGCTGTGACCTGCCGTAATAATCTCAGTCTTCTATTTCTAAAGCAATTCATTTCCATCAGTCACTGCATTAATGGCCTGTTCCCAGCTTACCCTTGAAAACAATGATAACTTCTTGGGGCTCGTAAGAGAAACACATTGTAATGCTGGGCCTGATCCAAGGTCTGTCGCTTTTCCACCAAGGTCTCCTCAAGTTCTTCAAAAGATATGGATTGGGCCTCAGACCTTTAACTTGTGCAGCACCAATGAAAACACAATAGCTTCTGTTAACATATTAGCAACTAGTATACTTGTTAACAGCAAGCAATGCATAAAAGAAGTGGCTATAGAATAACTAAGTAGAATAGCTTATGTGGTGCATGAATAGAAAGGACTATGTGTGTGTGCATACCCTTTACTTCTGTGGGAAAATAAAGGATTAGTGTTTAATAGTACAAAACTTTGCTAATGATTCCTTGGACTTGGCTGGAAGACTGGCATGCAGTCCCGTGAAGTTGAATTAAGACAGAGTTGTCTTAGAAGTGATTACTTCTAGGTGCAGTCATGCTTTTTCAGCAACTCCATGTCACACAGAACTTCCTTGTTTGGTAGCTTATTTTGGGGAGGAGAAGACCCCTGGCATCATATCATCTGACAGGGAAGCAAAGGATCTTCGCAAGCATGATCACTATTTCTATTTTGAAATCTACCTGGGGAAAAGACAATCTTTTTTTTTTTTTTTTTTTTATGTAGCAGGAGAATATGTCATTAAGATACTACATGTCCAGTGTTCATGGACATTTCCAAAGGGATGTGAAAATGTGCCTGAAACACACCCAGAACATAGTACAAAATCATAATGGTTTTAAAGAGCAGTATTGCCCTGTCTGGAACTGGGAAGAGGTTATTCCTCTCTGATGGAAGGGGAAATGTTAGATACTGTCAGTTTCCTAAATATAATTTCATAAGAAAAATAAAAGAGTTATTTCTTGTGCAACCAATTTTTATCTATATACACCCATTTTGCAGATCATTAGTTGGCTAACTGAGCATCAAGCAGCAGCCTCCTATATCCTGTATTGTTCAGAATGTTCTGATTTTATCAGAATAGGGATCTTCATTTAAAATCCAGACAGAGCAAGAGAAGCTGGCAAGAAGCAGTGTGAAAGGAATCATCTGCTGTGGCTTCAGGCAGGGCTGGAGGCTATAAAGAGTCATTAAAAAAGCACTGTTAGCTTACTGATATACCATGGGTCTTCAGAAGAACACTTGAGGACACAATATTTCAGTACCCTAAAGAGGATGTTTAGTGATGGTATTTTTTTTTATAGTATCCACTAGAGAAAAAGAGAATGGTTGTTCTTTTTTATTATTATTATTATTTATTTTTTTATTCCCCTAAATAAATAAACAAATAAATAAATTGTTGTTCTTATGTCTTCTTCTTATTTTTATTTTTATTTTTTTCAAGCAGATTAGTTTTCCTTTAAATACTAACTACAAAGATGTTGTATGTTACTTCTGGAAGGGCTACGGGCAACAGAAGAGTGAGATAGACTCATTTTTGGAACCAAAGTTTTGGATGTGGTTCAGGCGCCAGGTAATATAAGATTGCATACTTTTGAATAACATTTCCAATTTACTTTATGAGGGAATTCGTGCTCAGACATTATATATATTTATATACTTTATCTGCCCATGTGCAGTATGGTGTAGCCCATCTTTTCCATGGCTTATACCAGTGGCTGGAATTAAGAAAATCTTCAGCATAGTGTTTTTACTATGATGATGGCCAGATTCAGAAGAGAGCTCACTGTTCCTCCACAGCACAGTGAAAATAAGTCTTCGCAGCATGATCTGTCCTTCACCAGAGACATGCCCTCACCAACAGGCTTTTCCAAGTGACAAATCATTTGATTACATGTTTCATGTCTGAAATACAGTCTACATTGTGATGGAGAACATCGAATATTATTAGCAGTAACAGGGCATGTATGTTAATGGAAAAAGATGCAAATTATTATTATTATTATTTTCCTAGATATAATTCTTTATAAAGTATATTTTTGATTTTCTGGCAGATGTGGTGTAGCAAGAAATACAAAGAAGTTTCAGCTACAGAATCACAGAATCACAGAATCACAGAATTTCTAGGTTGGAAGAGACCTCAAGATCATCGAGTCCAACCTCTAACCTAACACTAACAGTCCCCACTAAACCATATCCCTAAGCTCTACATCTAAACGTCTTTTGAAGACTTCCAGGGATGGTGACTCCACCACCTCCCTGGGCAGCCTGTTCCAATGCCTCACAACCCTTTCAGTAAAGAAGCTCTTCCTAACATCTGACCTAAAACTCCCCTGGCGCAACTTTAGCCCATTCCCCCTCGTCCTGTCACCAGGCACGTGGGAGAACAGGCCAACCCCCACCTCTCTACAGCCTCCTTTAAGGTATCTGTAGAGAGCGATAAGGTCGCCCCGAGCCTCCTCTTCTCCAGGCTGAATAAGCCCAGCTCCTTCAGCCGCTCCTCGTAGGACTTGTTCTCCAGGCCCCTCACCAGCTTCGTCGCCCTTCTTTGGACCCGCTCAAGCACCTCGATGTCCTTCTTGTAGCGAGGGGCCCAAAACTGAACACAGTACTCGAGGTACGGCCTCACCAGAGCCGAGTACAGGGGGACGATCACCTCCCTAGCCCTGCTGGTCACACTATTTCTGATACAAGCCAGGATGCCGTTGGCCTTCTTGGCCACCTGAGCACACTGCTGGCTCATATTCAGCCGACTGTCCACTATCACTCCCAGGTCCTTCTCTGCCTGGCAGCTCTCCAACCACTCATCTCCCAGCCTGTAGCTCTGCTTGGGGTTATTGCGCCCCAGGTGCAGGACCCGGCACTTGGCCTTGTTAAACTTCATGC
Organism: Oxyura jamaicensis; assembly: GCF_011077185.1. NCBI lineage: Eukaryota > Metazoa > Chordata > Aves > Anseriformes > Anatidae > Oxyura > Oxyura jamaicensis. The sequence goes on along the minus strand of NC_048896.1, from coordinate 82,122,165 downwards.
AGTTGACCCCAGCCCATCGGTGCAGCCTATCCAGATCCTCCTGCAGAGCCTTCCTACCCTCGAGCAGATCGACACTCGCACCTAACTTGGTGTCATCTGCAAACTTACTGAGGGTGCACTCAATGCCCTCGTCCAGATCATTGATGAAGATGTTAAAGAGGACCGGCCCCAGCACCGAGCCCTGGGGGACGCCACTAGTGACTGGCCTCCAACTGGATTTGACTCCATTTACCACAACTCTCTGGGCCCGGCTATCCAGCCAGTTTCTAACCCAACGAAGCGTGCGCCAGTCCAAGCCAAGAGCAGCCAGTTTCTTGAGGAGAATGCTGTGGGAGACGGTGTCAAAAGCCTTGCTGAAGTCAAGGTAGACCACATCCACAGCCTTTCCCTCGTCCACCCAGCGCGACACTTTGTCATAGAAGGAGATCAGGTTCGTCAAGCAGGACCTGCCTTCCATAAACCCATGCTGACTGGGCCTGATCGCCTGCTTGCCCTTCAAGTGCCGCATGATGACTCCCAAGAGGATCTGCTCCATGAGCTTCCCTGGTACTGAGGTCAAACTGACAGGCCTGTAGTTCCCCGGGTCAGCCCTCCGGCCCTTCTTGTAGATGGGCGTCACATTCGCTAGCCGCCAGTCAACTGGGACCTCCCCCGATAGCCAGGACTGCTGATAAATGATGGATAGTGGCTTGGCCAGCTCCTCTGCCAGTTCTCTCAGTACCCTTGGGTGGATCCCATCCGGCCCCATCGACTTGTGCACATCCAAGTGCCGTAGCAGGTCACCAACCAGTTCTTCGTGGATGGTGAGGGCCACATCCTGCTCCCCATCCCCTTCCACCAGCTCAGGGTACTGGGAATCCAGAGAACAACCGGTATTGCCGCTAAAGACTGAGGCAAAGAAGGCATTGAGCACCTCCGCCTTTTCCTCATCTCTTGTAACTAAATTTCCCCCTGCATCCAGTAAAGGATGGACCTGTCTGTTGTTTTTCAAAAGGCAGCGAGATACGAGTAACTTTGTTGGTACTGGAGGTGAGCATATTCAGTTCAAACAGGGAGTGGGCATGTTCCATTCACCTATTAACTACAGTGCTGCTTCCTTCCGGGAGGCACCCGTCTGGTGTGAATAATAGGAAATAATATAAAGCGTCCAAGAGTAGGTGTGTTGTAAAGTCAGTCTCCTGCTGGATAAACGGAGAGCACCATTTAGCACAAGGTTATCTATGACAGCTTAATTCCACAGCTGCCTTTGTTCCTCTCTGCTCCAGATTTTCCGCTGACAAGACAGAGCTGCAGCACAGGAAAGCAGCTGGAGGCACATCAGGGTACTGCCAGGTTAGATGAAGAGTGGACAAGCTCCAGGTCCGTGGTCAGGGAAGTCTTGTGGGACCTAGCACCAGCCCTCCACTGTCTCCTCTCCCCTGCAGGACAGCCTGGCCAGGGAGAGGATTGCTGGCCCCATTCAGTCACTCTTTTCTGTAATCTGCCTCCAGGTCTCAGCTTCATTACACTGCGCCCACCTCACCTCCCTTGGCAGGATCAGCCTGGCCGCTGGTGCCAGCCTCATGTTTCCCACTTGGGACTGGCAGCAAGCACAGCTCATCATAATTGCAAGGAATTTATTTACCAAGGGTCCACATACCACTGTGAAAAACTGCCATAATAAACAAGGATGTGGTGCAGGCAGAAAATAATAATAATAATAATAATAATAATAAATTAGCACCACTGAAACAAACCAAAGGTATAAATACATTGCCAAGTACTCACCAAAAGGAAAAAGCAGGAAGAGAAATGGAGAAATCAAGGAACATAAGGACACATGGGGAGAGAGAAGGCACATGCATTTGTTTGTTTTCACCACTCTTATGAAGAATAATTAAATCTGTCACAAACTACCTTCTGCAGAACTAAAAAGAGGAGGTAAATCCCCAAGTAATGTCATCAGCAGGAAAATCAATCTGCTGCAAAATTGGAGACTTCTATCCTTTTTGCTAAAAAAGAGCTGCAGCATATGATAGATAGAGATATGACTAGTGACACATGGAACTATGTTAACAAGTCCTCTATTCCATGTAGGATTTCAATATTTATTTGAATTTGGTGGAATTCCAATTTCAAATGAAAACCCGGGCACTGATGGCAGACTACAAAGCAGCTGAAAATTTCCAGCCAGCTTTAATGACACATAATGAAACCATTCTCAGGCTGCACATCTCACAGCATATTATGCACCGTGCTTCTTTGTTTAGTGATAGTCTTTACAGGAAGATTTCAAATACAATCAATTCCCTCCCTCTGCTTAGAGTGCAGGGCCTCAGCAAGTGTTGTGGGGATTGCTTCTTCATGAAGGGAAAATCCAGCCTAAGGAAACAAATGATGTGTGGGATGTACACCAAAGAGAAAAAACTACTTTGGAATGCAGAAACTTTCTATATTCAAAATAGGAAGCCAAATATTGTATCTCCACAACTTTTATTTCTCATATCTCTCATGTATGTAAATAATGACACCTCTGAGGAAGGGAGCACTGAGGGAAGAGATCTCTGAGGCAAGTAGCAGTGCAATGAAGCTGCCACTTAATTATGTTCTCTGCTGGAGTCCCCCACAAAACTCAGCCAAAGAAGTTCCTGCACCTTGAATGACTTTCCTCTAACAGCAACACCAAAAGTTGCTGATATGGCAGAAAACATCTATAAGAGAGATGTAAATGTAGTGGAGAACGACCTTGAATGTTATCATGAGTGAGACTGTAGTGAGACACGGAATTTATAGAAATATTAAAATGAGAAATAAAGGGAAAATATTTAGAAGGATCGTGATTACTCCAAAGAAAAAAAAATAATAGTTGATTTCACTCTCTTTCCTTTCCTCTGTTCTGGTTCTTACCCGAGTCTTGTGACTGAATGTAAGACAACTACAGAGTGAAAAAAGAGTGAGAGTTATTACAGGACCTACTTGTTGGAAGCATTTTCTCTTCTTAAGTTAAGGACTTTTTTTTTTTTTTTTTCTTTTTTTCTCATAGAGATGAGATTTTCTTGAGCAACAAAATATAGAGTAGACCAGCAGCTTTACCAGAAGAGAGAAGTTATTTAATAAATGGGCCCGTTTTGTCAGAAATAAGTTCTTCCATGTGTAGGGAAATGGTTTCCTCTACCTGAAACAAATTGAGAGATATTGTGCTTCTCAGCCTTGCACAGACATGTCTTCAGAGGCCAGTTGCAACCATGAATGCACTTTTCACTGTTACTAACACTGATGTAAGTAAAATAAGAGTATATAAGGAACTCTTTCTCTATGGCTTCAACCTCTCTTTGTACCACTAGGGTGAGAGGGTCTGTGTCCTGAAACACTGCCTTTGTTTCCAGGAGTGAAATTGCCCAAGAGCCTCTGCTTCAGCCCATTATTCGGTATGCATCGAAGAGCTGACAGAAGCAAACTGGGGCAAGGTTGCTCTCTGCTTGCAGGCCCAGCAGATACTCAGCAACATCTGCATGAACCAACCAAAGTGGTGGTCTCAGGAGTAGTATCCTGGCGCCCTCTGCAGCCATCTCAAGCCACTGTTATTCCTATGGCTCCAGAGCTACAGCATGTATTTCTTTATTCACGTAGAAGTGCAACAGCTCAACCCAAAGAGATATTTCCAATTCAATAATATATTGGTGCTTAATGATCACTGCAGTGAAGGGAGAACTAAAAAGGCGATTTGAAGCCAGGTATTACATGCACCAGGGAAGTGCTGTAAAAGGGATTAAAAAACATGGGTGCAAAGGTAACCTTTTTGTATGTGAGTCATGAGAGTATTTTCAGAATTAATCCTTGTGGGATATATCAAGAGTATCTGTTCTCATTCATAACTGTATACAAGGTGTAAAGTACTTTTGCTGCCAAGTCTTTTGCTATTTCACATGGACCCTGCAGCAAAAATGCAGGTATAAAAAGTCATTCAGCACCTTCAAGTTTAAGTAGGAAATAAACAAGATTTTTAAAGATCTCACCTGCATCTAAAATCAGATTAAAATGTTTTAAGTGGGAATTAGGCAAGCAAACCACTGTGCAGATCTACTTCTACATAGTTAGTTCCTCTTCTAAAGCAGAGGAACTCTTCATTTTAATACAGAACATGCTTGACATAGTTGTCAAAGTTACTTTGTGTAATTCATTTAAAATATTGCTAACAGGAGGCACCAAAAGTCCTCAGAGCCCAGTCAGTGCTGGTGCAAACCCTTCTGGGCTGTCCTGCTCACGTGATGCTGTGTTCTGGAGATGCTGGTATGAGGGTAAGGGGCAGAAGCTCTCATGATGAAATGGGTTAGAATGTGGATGCACTGCCAATCTGTCATACTGTGACAACTATGGCAGGGCTCTTCTCCTGCAGAAGCAACAACAAAGAGATGAATCCCCTTGAGCAGGACCCCACCTCACTTTTAGCATGTGGGAGAGCTGCCAGCTTTTCTTAGGCTTTCTCCACATCATTACCTGGCTGTCTAGGAAGGACAGAGTGCAGTGGGAGTGTAAGTCTACATGCAGAAAAGATAAAGGACACATAGCTTTATCACTTTAAATCATGTCTGATATTATTCTGTCTGTTATGTTTTCTGATCTCTAAGTAACATGCAGCAGCATGGACTAGATTTATTCTTCATCATACCTTCCAAGTAACACTGAAATCATTTTGGTGGTGTTACTATGTATTTGCACCAATGCCAGTGGCTGAAAGTCGGGCTCTAGGGTTTGTGTGTACATTGGCCTCCACCTGTCAGTAATACTTGGTAGTTTTCTTGAATAGCTACAGGTTGCAGGAATGCCATATGTGCTGTGCTTCTGGATGGACAATCCATTAAAAACTTTGTCAAGACACAAGCACAGCCTGGCAGCCATTAAAGGGTTAAGAAATGATAGCTACAACTGCAAGCTTCATATTTATGAGTGTGATGGCTAGTGAAGAAAAGAAATGTGAGTTTGTAAGATTGATGAAGTTTCCAAGTTCTGATGAACTCCACATGTAGGATAAATCTTGCTATTGAATCACAGTAAAGTTTTAATTGGATAAATTTACTGATACATTTTATTGAAAATGCCAGTAACTTTGGAACAAAGCACTACATGGAACAGGCTGGGGAGGAAGATAAGCCTTTGCCACCTATTCATTATTTATCTTTTTATTATTTCTAAACTAAATATAGTGCAATAATAGATCTTGATTATCATCATGCCTTCCACATTCTGTTTACATTAAAAATTAAAAAAGAAATCAATATGAAAGAATTTCAAATAGAGTGCACAGAAAGAAAAAAATAAAACCCCTTTGTGAAGAAATTATGTTCTTCCTGCAGAAGTGTCTTTGCATGCTTTGAATAGCGGTCTTTCAGTAAGCCAGCTAATAGACTTTGAAAGAATTATAATTTTTGATGTATTAGTTGGTCAAAGGAATATTAATGTTTTATCCCAAGAAACACTGCATCAAGATTAGCAAGGTAACATATTTCAGATTTTATTTTCCTCCATTATTAGTGCCAGGAAAATAAGTCTTTTTTGTACTACCAATTGGATAACAGCTCCCACATAATGAGTTTTTTTTAATACACTTCTTTCTTGAGAATATTTAAACTGAAACACCTTGGAATGTATTAACATTTTTTTTTTTAATTTTTTTTTTTGAGAAAATATTTACTATTACATTATTATCTGAAATAATGTTTCAACTTGTATAATACAAGGATTCTGCCTACAACCTTCTAGTAGTTTTACAAGACCATTTTTGAAATAATATTTTAGATTCTTAGTAAATTTTCACTTATGAAATTTGACTGAGAAAAATAACCAACCCAGTACCAATACCTATTTACTCTCCAGCTGCTCCATGTCCCTCTGATACTGGGGAACCCAGAACTGGATGCAGTGCTCCAGGTGAGGCCTCACCTGGGCTGAGGAGAGGGACAGGGTCACCCCCTTAGCTGCTGGCAATACTCATCTGAATGCACCCCAGGACACCATGGGGTGACCACATATTTTCCTTTTGCTGTGGCTGCGAATCTGTAAATGAACAGAAGTGAAGTATTCAGCCTTAACAACCCTGCATACTCAAAAATAGCTAGTCCTTGTGAGTATCATAAGGAAGGAGTAAATATATATTTTTAAAGGGTCATGTACATTTTATGATTTTACATTTTATTTTGGGTTCACATTTTAGAATTCACTTTTTCAAAGTTTTCATTGCACCACAGAGGACAGAGAACTTACTAAAAAGTCAGAGTTATAACCACAAGACTTCAAGAATTTGGGATTTTAGAAATATACCAAATAATGTTACAATAAAATTGGAGTGATGGCAATGCCATCAGGACAGTAGAGAATATAAACAGAGATATAAATATGGGGAATGACCTGACTTTTTTAGATCTTTTCTATTTTAAAGCCCTAATATTTTAAGTCAGAGAACTACTAAACCCAGTTGGATCTTCAAAACCTACCATAGATACATTAGTTTTCATATTGCTTTACTTCAGTCATGCCCTTAAATTCTTGAAGTCTTAAATTTTTAAATTTAAGATTTTTACAGTACTGACACAATACTAAAATCACAATTATATTGCTAGCAGTTTGGCTTCATTATTTGCATCTCCTTTCACTAAAACCTGAAACAGAGAAACTAATCAGTCAAAACCAGAACTCACAGTTAAGTAAAGCCAGCTGTCTTCTATTTGCCCATAGCAGTGCGTGGAAGTGAACAAATTCAGCTTTTTGTGGGGGAGATGTGTTCTTTGAAAAAAAGAAACAAATAACACCAATGCAGGGTAAAATGTTAAGTGCTTAAGATTCACACAGAGACAAGTTTCTTTCTTTCTTTCTCTCTTTTCTTTCTTTCTTTCTTTCTTCCTGTGGTATCAGAAGTTGCCACACCAGTTGTTCACAGCCACTCCATGTAACTGATGAATTGTTGGAACACCTGGCAGCATTTGCGATCCAGGTCATAATTTTCTTTAAAATTTGTCATGAAGGGACTCAGTTTCCTTTGTGGTATGTCGCTTACTGAGCTTTAAAAGGTCACGGGTTGTTGTTCTTTCTAAACAGTTGCCACATGGACTGAGGCTTTTCCCTCTGGAAATTCACCCACCTTCTGATGGCAGATTTTTCTCACATCTGTAGCAGCCCCACAGCTTTTACAGCACTGTTCGCAGGGTGGATGAAAAGTAGCAATCAGGTGCTAGGTTTTACATCCCTTTTGTGTCGCTCATCCTCTAATCTAGTTCAGAGAAATGAGCTATTTTAACTAGGAGTTAATGCTGCTTCATGAAATATCTCCTCTCCTACCCTCTATTTCCTCTTCTCAAATGCTCATACCTTATTTTTTATTTTTTATTTTTATTTTTTGGTAGCATATTCTACAAAAACTGACATAAATGTTCAAATAATTTTAATTCTTCTCAATGCAGTCATTGAGATAGCCTGCTCTGCTTCAGCCTCAGAGTCAAGAAGGCTTCCTTAGGACAGGTACAGAAAGTACGGTCTCCCTAAATCAGCTGTAGTAAGAGCAAGGACATGGACCGAGGACAGCATACACATCTAGCCGGGCTCCTGCCTTCATTTCCTGGATGATCTGTCTCCAAAGCTTTGCTTTTTCTTCCAGCTTAACAGACAAAAAAACAGCTTATTTCCTGCATTTATGTGTTTGCATTCTTCAGTCAGTGAGGTGGAAGAAATAGACAGAGGACTTTACACTGCCTTTCATACCCTTTGGTTTGCAGAAAGCTGAAAGTCTGAGAAAATGACCAGTTCATTGATCAGATATTAGTGGGAATGGAAGGCCAGTATTTACCCAATAAACTGCAATGAGGAAGTATGAGCCGGGAATTTTCCAAACCCACAATTTATACATTTCATTTAGAGGAAATATTATGGTCCTTGGAATGTATTTATCTAGAGATAGCTAAATATCTTTTATATTCTATTGCTTTCTTCTATTTTGCACAATAATTTCATTCAATGTTTTGTAGTCTAAATTAATTTCCTCGACCACAGCATTTTATTATTTGCTGATTGTCCCTAGGTAGCTTAATTACTGGTAAGAGGATAATGAAGTCAACCTGGAGCCAATATTTAAGTAGAGTGGAGCTACTCAAGTGTAATGAGCATTTTAAATTTGCATTTTAGTACTTTATAAAGACCTATAACAAAATACCACCTTCCCTCCTGCCTTGCCTATTAAAAGGCTGTCAGGAGTTAGTACGCTGCAATTAATACCAAGAGGCAATGTGCCTTCCAGGAGGGGGTGCTTGCTGCTGGGCAGGCTCTTCTGGGGTTCCATCTGCTCTCAGAGCATCCTCACTCAAACAGAAAAACAAGAAAACTGGAGTCTTAAAAGGTTTCCTGGTGTTTTTTCTTTACCTCAAGGAGACCATTAGGAGTTAGCATTGATGTCCTTGCATGTTCTAGCAAAGTTCATTATTTTCTATCTACTTAATCAAGTCTCATAATTTCATTGTATCAGCCAGACTCCACTTCTTAAATGTTTTGCTTTTCATGCTGCAACTGCAGCAAGTTTCAGACCCCAGCTGATTTCATTTCCAGAAACAGTAAAATTCCCTTTACTCTCTCACACATAGTCTGTGGGGTGTCCATCCAAGATATCAAAAACAAGCCATGCACTGGTCTGTTCTTACAAAGGGCTGGATCAAGGGTGCTGCACTGGCAGGCACCCAGGGTACTCCCAGGTGTACCTGTGCTGAGTTCAGGAGGACAAATGCCTGCTCAAGCCATTACAGACAAGGTCTCCTCCATTTGGGTGCAAGAAGTAGGAAACAGAGGGCTTAAATCTGCATAAGGGAACCGCACCATGCCTCTTCTCCTCAGATTTAGACAAGGAGACCAAGCTTGCTTTGCTGACTGTCACAGATGTAGCCCAAAAGTCTAAACAGAAATTTGAGTGATTGCTTCTCTTCTGCAATTTCTTTTCTTTATGATTTGTAAGGAGGGACTTAATCAAGTAAGGCCTAGTAGGTGACAGCAAATGATGCTTCTTTTCCAGCTGTTCATGTGCTATATAATGTGTAAAACAAAGGCCTCAGACTATACATATTGGTATTAGCCTCGTAGACCCCTCATGGGATCTACAAGGATGTAATGCCCTCAGTCACATTTCTTAAGTCTTTGAAGTGTTACCATTTTATAGCTACAGAACTTGGAATGTGAAAGGTGCTGTATAAGCCATTACTGACAAGCAGTCTTGTAGGAACTAAATTTCCAGTCTTTTCCTTTAAACCATCAAATTCATTTTGATGCAATTTAGGAAATATGTAGTATTTCAATCATGAGGTATTTTATTTTAGTAAAAGTAATAAGGGAGCTTCAAGGGCTGTGATTATTACTGAATAACCACATCTCTGGAGAATTACAGCCATTTAGATACTCTTTGTGTCCAATTAAAATATAACACTGTAGGATTAAATGTTTGGACATATATGACGAGTAATGATTTCATGCCTTATTAGGTGCAAATAAATGTTAACAGGACAAGAAAGATAACAGGTCAAATTAACTCTTGGGGCAAGTGGGAAAACACTCTATTGGATTATGCATATTCTATGCCAAATACACCATCAAGTATGTTTTTATGTCTATGATATTTATGGTGCATATTGACTCTGTTATATATGCATACTGCACTGTAATTCAGGAAGACTCAGCTCATGGACTGAAGATCCAATGATGACAACACTGGTCTCCCTCAGTCTTGTTTTACAGGAGGTGCCTGAGAAATGCAGGCAAGGCTAAGGGTCCCTTTGCTGGGGGTATGAAATTCAACATCAGGGACATCTAACACGTATCTCTTCATGGCAATAGATGAAATCTGCTATGATTAGCACTGTAGAATTTCATTCTAGTCACCCTGCTTTTCAATCACACTCAGTCTTTGGCTAGATTTCTTTCCAAGGAAAGGGAAGAACTAAAACTGCACCAGCTGAGCTGCAAACCACCTAAATTATCTAGTAGTAATAGGCAGAGGAGAGGAACTGGGATTTGTTCTGAACCTGCTGAGGGGGGTTCAGCTCCGAGGTCTGGTCTGGGGAGACATAGGGAGCTATCAGCAGTCAGGAACTCTCTCTTAAAGTCTTCAGTTACCTAAACCTCCCTCACAAGAATGACAACGACTGCAGGGCTGTACTCTTCTCCTCCCTGCTATAACCAGTAACACAGTGAGTATTCCCCCATGGGAAAGAGCAGCAGAGATTGTCCTTTTCTATCCAAAAGGATTTAAACTCACTTAGGACCCTGCGTTTTCTTGGTTTGTTCTGTGACTGAGTTTCTTTCAACTGCTTCTGTTGACACTGTTGCACTTAACACGAAAGGAGTAAATATTTATTGATGAATAACACAGAGGAAGACTAGCTCTGTGGCCCAGGGTACACTCGCTTGTGTAAGAGGGAGAAATAAGTCTGTAGTGAATTTTTGGAGCATACACTGGAATTCAGTCTCCCCTTCAGTAGACACATGCCTTGACAGGCTACAGCACCACACTTCCTACTTCTCTTTTGGACAGATTAATAATTGTATCTTTCACAGATTTCTTAGATCCCCTTCAGCTCAACAGAATAATGTGTATGCTTAAAGACAAGCATGCAATTAAGCTGATTACTTCATTTAGAGGCAGCTTTATATAACTGTCCTTTATGTGAGCTAAGATTTGCACACCTTTAAATAAGAAAATATTATCACGGTCTTCATATTACCTTTCCCTAAAATAGGATCATTTCTAAAGCTTGGAATTGATATATCATGTTACATATGCTCATACTGTGTAATGCCGCTCCCTATGTTATATAAGCATGACAAATTGGCTGGAGGGAATTTGCTAAGAGCCATCACTTTCATTCAAATCTGCTCAAACCGCTCAGAAAACCTCCCTGGAGGAGATGAAAAAGGTGACCAATCCACTTTATTTTTGAAAATTGGTCAATCTAGAAAAAGAGAGGATAAGTAAAAGCTAGTGATCAAATCTTTCAAATGTAGCCCATGGTAAATCTACTGGACAACACTCCTTTGCTTATGTCAAAAAGATATTGAATGTAAAATATAACTGAGAAAAGGTTGCCATTTAAAAATAAACTACCTTTCCTGACTTCACCGTTTAATGAAGAAGGCACATTATGATTTATGGCTCACTGGTCATATTTCTATATCTTCATTTTTATTAAGTAATTACAAATTTCACAATACACCATTTCAAAGGGCATACTTCTACTGATAACATTGGGCAAAATCTTTCTACAGATTTTTCTCCAGTAACTGTTGTGACATTTTGTAGGTCAAATGGATAACAACTGTAGTCTCTAAGCAAGCTGTGAAAGACATGAAATAGTTTTCACTACTTCACAAATCTATGCTGTCAAGAGCAAATCTTGACCTTTATGTAGTTTTAATTAATTTGATAAAAACCTTTAGCACAGTGAGGTAATTTAGGGCTATATGGAGAAGACTTGGATGTCCAAGTAGTTTCTGTTGGCAAGCATTCATGATGGAAAGCAAACAAAGGTTCATGACAGTCCATCAAACTGTCTTGTAGCAGTCAGAATTGTCCTACATCCTATCCTGTTTATTCTGTTTTCAAACACCAAAGCCAGGCAAGGTGACCTGCAACCTAAACACTAGCATTAACAATTTGCTTTCAGGCTGCCTGAAGATGATTTAACTTTAGCAAACTATATATGAAGTCTAAGGTTAACAGATAGATTTGCAGGAACTCTGCTGTGCTAGTGACTTTGTACTAGCAGTTTGCTACAGTAAAAGGTTTTGGTGCTTGTAGGGCTCATCTGCTTCTACAAACCTCTTGGACTGACTTGAAATCTGAGAGAAATTAAAAAAAAAAAAAAGTGCCAAGCAACTCCCTTCAACTTTTAGTTATCCACGGAAATGAACCTCTAGCATAAATTTGCATGACTTCAAAGTATGTTGAATAATATGCTAACATTTCCGGTAAGGTTTCATTCCTATAAATCTAGCATGGTCTCCAGCTGACTTATGAAGTGAGTTAGTGTGATACCCTGGTCAGATAATCTTATCACGTGTCATGTTTCACTTTCATATCATACAGTGACCAAAGAGGTACGACCAGCTCACAGGTAGTACAATCTTGTAGCATTCTGACTGTCTGTCCTGTGGAATCAATAACAGTGTCACAGGGATGATGGGCCTACTCTGTGGTTTGGGTGAAAAAGACACAAACATTCATTTATGTATTATGGCTAAAATTCCTGTGCTTTAAAAGTCATACTTATTCTCCTCTAAAAAAAGTCTTTAAAGTGGATATGACTAAGTAGAAATCAGAATGTAAATGTCATTCTGTATATTGCTGTTATGCATTGCCTTTAAAATGGGCATGATACAGATGGATACAAATATTGTCTGCAAACAATGCAGAACTGAACAACAACAACAAAAAAAGCATCACTACCCACAAACAGAACAGGACACATTTAAGTTCCACCTGGAAAATTAATAGTGGTTTAATGCTATTACCTGCTCATGTTTAGCACAAATATTTATAAGTAGTAGAGGGTCAATCTTAGTTAGCAGTTACATCTGATAATCTAAATCCCATGCCAACCAACTAAATTGTGCCATCCCATTAGTTAAGATGGAAGTGAATGCCTGAGGAGACACAGAAAGGCGTACGTTCTTAGTGTGAAGGCATGGCAGACTATGGAATTATTCAAGAATATCTATTCCACTTTAAATTTGCATTTCATCATGCTGAAATGTCAGGTGTTGGCATGCCCTAATTTAAAGGAGGACAAGTAAAGACTAGTGTTCTTCATAATGAGACCATCCAGTGAACAAAATCAAGAACCTGAAGGTTCAGGACACCTAATTAGGCATGGATCGTCAGGCCTGTTTCACCTGGAAACTTACAAAGCAGCTATTTTACTGAGAAAAGTGATCCTAATCAGGATGTGAGCATTTTGTTGTTGTTGGTAGTGGTGGTGGTGTATTTTGTGTTTGTTGTTGTGTGCTTTATCTGTTGTTTGTTTGTGTTTATTATTATTATTATTATTTATACTCTGGAATCTCTCAATCCTCAGTTACATATAGCCACACAACCACCTAATAAAAGCAAGGTTAGATTTTACTGTGAAAATAAAAATCAGATCAAGAGATCCTGCATGCACTGCTTCAAGAAGTTTGCATGTTATTTGATACTAAACTCATAGACACAACCCACAGCAACCACAGTCACACTGGCTCCTGCAATGCCAATGGTCATAGGCACAAGCTGTGGCTTTTGTTACTCACTTGAAATCTTCCTAGTCTGTAAAAATTTTCTGTATACACAGAAGTAGAAGTTATTCTCCATTTTGGAAAGATTTTATCTGACATCTTCAGGCAATGAAAGAGATCTCCTGAGGATTTATTTTATTATTATTTTATTCTTAAGATTTCTTAGCAACGGAAAGGTGTTTCTGTGTAGAAATTTCAGAGTAATCTTTAAAGCTACTTAGAAACAGTTGTTTAAATTAAAACCTCAAATTTAAAAGAACCAAAGGCTTATAGCTATTAAGAACTCTAAGGTAAGAAAATTTGCTTTCTTATGTTCCCAGCCACATCTCTGACTTGCATGGGAGAGTATAATGTGCTCGCTGAGGAGCAGAATACACACGGAAAACTGGCAGCCCAAGAATAGGCTAGAACATCTGAAAGGAGCTTTTGAACCTAATGTAGCTGCCCTGAAAGGAAGAAACCCAGCATGTCATTTTAAAAAGGATTTCACTTTACAGCTCCAGCCTTAAACTCAATTGCAGAATCAAAACAGGAGAAAGGCACTGATTCTGTGCTAAAATATAACTATATAAAGCTGCTGTGATCCTACTGCAGTCTGTGGAGTGATGTGTAAGACTAATAAACCACATGAAAGTGTAATGCCTATCAGAATGCTGTCTTCACTGAGGCTTCTTGACACTACCACAATACTAATATAAAGCAGGGGCATAATTAACTATTTAGGAATGTATGTGAAAGAAAGGGTATTGGATAATAATGAGAACTTTCTTAAACGTTGGTAGGTCCCAGATTTCATCCATTATATTCATGAACAATACAATGCAATAGTTTCTAATTTGCATTCTTTTGTATTAAAATTCCTCATATATAATGGTATTTTGTAGCTGACTTTGAAATATTGCAACTTAATTATGATTTCTTAAAACTGTACTACTCATAAATATTGTAAGTACTGCTGCTTTAAAGCATGAAGGCATATTAATTGGATTGCATAGATAGAATACACATTACTGCTTCCAAGTAAGATGAGAAGAATGAATATGGAATGATAATCCTTTATGTAATCATACACATGATATATTATATCTGGGTTTCTGGGAAGACAAAGGCTGTTGTATACAGCTACTGGAGCTGAGCAGCACATACTTTTCCCAGCCCTGCATTTTTTTTATTATTATTATTATTTTATTTTTTTTGCTTTTTAGCATAATGCAGTGCAAACTGAGAGAATTTGAATCTCAACTGTTCTCATGAGTAAAGAATTTGAAAATAAATAAATAAATAAATAAATTGCTTGGGCCTGACTTTTTTTATGTAAACATTAATTCAAAATTCTTGTAACTGACAAGCTAGCTGAAATATTGAAATTAAAGAGCATGTTGATCCAGATACACCATATTTCTTTAAATGTCAACCTTTAAAATGTCAGAAGTTTCCTTAAAATAAAAAAATAAAAAATCAACAAACTCTACAGGAGTATTCTCTTTGACAGATTATAAGAAAAAGTGACCAAAAACTTCATGATTATGCCTAAGGGTGAGAGTATCTATCTCCTTGGTGAGAGTACCTAAAAATGAATCAAAATCAGAGAAGAGTAAGGCTCTGATGTGCAGAAATGATCTTAAGAAACAGAAATTTCTGTACTAAAAGACTGCCTTTGTGGACTAAGGAAGAGCAGTGGATGTGGTTTATTTTGATTTTTAGCAAAACTTTTGACGCTTCGTCTTCACTGAAAAACTGAAGAAGTACAAAGTAGTTAAGGGGACAGTGAGCTAGACTGCAAACTGAATGACCAGCACAGATGGTTGTGATCAGCAGCATAATGTCCAGCTGGAGGCCAGGAACAACTGGTGAACTACAGGGGTCTGTACTGGAGCTAATACTATTTAGCATCTTTATTTTGTCCAGTGACAATGGACTCTGGGACATAATGCAACATCATCAAGTTTGCTGATGATACAAAACTGCAAGGAGTGGCTGATACCCCAGCTGTCTGTGCTGCCATCCAGAGGGACCTCGGTAGCTGGAGAAATAGGCAGAGAAGAACCTCATAGAGCTCAAAAACAGGAAATGCAAATTTCCACATCCATGGAGGAATATCCTCAAAGGAGAGGCTGCGAGAGCTGGAACTGTTCAGCCTGGAGAAGAGAAGGCTCAGAGTGGCCTGATCCATGTATATACGTACCTGAAAAGGATAATAAAGAAGAGGGAGACATGCTCTTCTGTGTGGTATCCAGTGACAGGACAAGAGGATATAGGTAAAAATTGAAATACAGGAAATTCTTTTTAAACTTAAGAAAACACCTTTTCTGGGAGGTCAGCACAGGTTGTCCCTAGAGGTCTCTGTGAAGTCTCTTCTTGGAGACAATCAGGAGATGACTGGACCTAGCAGCCTGCTGTCACTGCCTCTGCTCTGAGCAGAGGGTTGGACCAGAAAACTGCCGGAGGTGCCCTCCCAGCTCAGCTGACCTTTGATGCTGTTCTGTGGCCCCCTCCTGGAGCTTCAGCACTACTCTTCACAAAATTGTTGTAAGACTGAGTTCCAAATTCATCAGCTATCCTGGGTAAAATTAACAGAAATCATGTCTGAATTAACAGGTGTCAGGTCAGTGTCAGTGACAGTCAGCTGTGTAGGAAGAAACATTTTCTGTGCATCTAAATCTAAGGAAATTTTTCTTTCAATTACTTAAGGGAAGAGTGTTAGGACAAACAAATGTAAGGGAATACCTGCAAACACCACTGCTTATCAAGGACATGAACAGAGTAAGCGTCTACTTGCAAAACTACAAAATTGAGGCAACATCAACTTCACATGCTTAAAAACAAAAAATATATCCAGTGTTTTCTAAACCAGTCTCAGATAATAGAATACAGACAAAAGATATTCATGGGAACTGGAATGGCCACATTTCTCAATAACAGAAGAACATTTTTCTTCTGATGATTTTGTGAGAGCCTGATGAGTTTCAATAATATGTCATCATTTGACAGGTTATTGCTGATTTTTAAGTAGAAATTGAGATGAAATTATTACGTTTGTCACAACTATATTTTATATCTTAAACTCTTCTAATGGTGTTATGTGATGTATGTTATATAAAATGACTACTGTCTCTTATAGACCTTCATGGTCTGTGGGTATGCTAAATGCCAAACCTGTGTGAAACTTGTAGTCTGAGACACTTAGCTATTTTCTTTTTTTTTTTTTCTTTCCTTTTTTTTTTTTTTTTTTTCAAATTTCTGTATAGAAATTTGGACTAGTTTCATTGTAACATTTGCTGGATAAACTTTTCAGCAAAATTGGTTTATTTCTCAGTAAGAACTTGTTTCAAGCTTGATTTTTAGGTGGAACAATACAAATCTCAGTAGCTCCATGAAGTTACATTTCCAAGTAACACTGAAGGCAGCCCCTGGGGATTTGTCTGTATGTGCACTCCAGACAAAACTCACAAAATGGAACATTCCATCAACTACAGTAAAACTTTAAAACTCCTTGAAAACTTCATGACTAGAAGGAGAAAAAAACTGTGTACATATATGCTAACCTGACCATTTTGTTATGTTTCTACAGATATTTTTTTTAAAAAAAAAAAGGAAAATAAATGATGTCTGCTAGTGTATTTGCAGTAAAAGGTCAGAATATCTGATGTCTCTGTCCTTTCAGTATTATTTCCTGGGAGTAGCAAATACCTAGGAAGCTGAACACACAGTAGAATCTCTTATTAAAAGATATCATTAGGAATATCACTATTCTTAGTGGTAGCAAGATTAACTGATAGAAAGGTGTTTGCTTTTGGCAAGATAACAAAAAAAATACCTCTTCAATTCATGCCGTCCTGTCTACATTAACCTTCTTGTGACTATCAAAGATTTCTACAGCTATTTTTTCCAGTACTGGGCATAAAGTGTTTTCAGAAATATTAGTTCATGTTTATATGCAGTTTATGTTTATGTACATCATCATCTCAAACTATAAATGTTATATTTATGGTAAAGAAATGGAACTTGCAATCAAAAGAGCATGTCTTAGTCTGAAGGCAAAAACAAACAGATGAATACAGCCTGAGGGAAATAAAAAACAAATAGAACAATGTCTATCCCAAAGTAAGAAGTTCAAAAAAATAAAGAAAATACTAGAAGACTAAACATTTGTAATGGGATCACTTTTTCTTCTGTCTTTCTGCAGCACTCCCTGTGCTGCTTATACATCAATGGTAATGCTACACTATGGCCCCTGTATTCAAGAGAAATGTAAGTGTATTTCACTGAGCATATGTAAGGTAATTTAGCTATATTTATTCTGTTAAATTAAGAATAATAGTATATATTGCAGAGGACAAACCTTTGGTAAATTTAGGATCATGCCATCAACTGGAACAATAGAATTAAAAAATAAAAAATAAAACCATTACTATGCCTCCAAATTTCAATATAAATTTTAAAAAATATATGAAATATAAAGTGTGTTCTTGTGCTAAACACTGTCATCAGGGCTAATGATCTTGTCCTAAGCTATGGAGAGCCTCTAAAGGTTAATTTGGTAATGGTATCATTGGTATCATTGGTATCATAAGGTATCATAAAGGTATCATAATGGTATCTAAAGGTATCATTGGCCAAAGTATCAAACCCATCCAGTGGTATCCTTTAAAGGTTAAACTTTCATTTATTTAGTGTTTTGTTCAAATATATTTTAACTATTTTTTTTTCATTTTTTGTGCATCTCACACCTTCTTGAAATCTGATTTTAACTAAATAAAATTAGCACCAAAAGGCATTAGTATCACTGCTTTATGGAAAATAAATTAATAAATAAATCACAAAATTCATGAGAGCAGAAAGAGATTTTTTTTTTTTATTTGTGTCACGTATGAAACTCTTGTACAAAGCTCTACGGGTACAGCCCCTGAGGAGTCACAAACTATTTAGCCTAGAGTGAAAAGGTATCAAGAGGGTAAACACCAAGGCAAGGAAGCCAGGTTGTACACTGGTAGCAAACGGTGGTGCCTGCCTGACTCCCATATGCTCTTGTGTTTCACCAGGCTTTCAAAGGAGACCTTTCCCTGGGGGTATCTGTGAAAAGGGAAGGTGACAAGAAGGAGCTTGTGTGAGCAGAGCCATCAACACCTGGCCCAGACTGGGAAGTGCCACAGGGAGGGCATTGTACTTGTTTCCGCTGAACAGGCTTGCCCTCCTCATGGCATCATGACCTGCATTTGAACTTCTCAGAAACAGCAACATTTGTCATCCTCTAAATCTTCTCAGAGATGAAACATAAGAAACATTTCACTTGTCAGGACTGTTTACTACTTGTTGAAGTAAATGTAAATCCGATGTTTCTCTAAGCAGGAGCTGACGGCTTTATTCTGCAATGATGCATCCATAGACTTCTTGGAATTTGATTTTACTATTTTGATGCTAGAAGCTGTTTCCTGTGATTTAGTGTCAAAGCAGTAAAGTCGTCTTGACCTGTTTAGACATTTTCTAAATAGCAGACTTAAAAATAAGAGGCAATAGCACAATAAGAAAGAACTGAAGTGTGGAAGTATCAGCACAGGTACCTATGACTACTTTTGTGTATCTACAGTATCTCCAAATTATTTTTTTCAGCTGTTGCTACCCCTAAGGAAGTTACAATTTCAGTAGATGAAACAATCAAAATCAAAGCACATGAAGTAACAGAGAACACCGAATGCCAGTTACTGATCCTTCTTTGAGGTGTCCCTGCAGTGTCTTCATTTCAACCAAGCAATTCACTCTTTCTTCTGGTTGTGACTTGAGTGGTTACCCTTCTGACTTTGCCAAGTCAGAATAGGAAATTACCTACCAGACCACAAAGAACAGGAGGTTTCTGAAGTCAGTAGAGACTTCTGTCACTTGAAGGACTGTCCTAGTCACCCTGCACAATACTCTATATCTGCCGGCTGAAGAGTGACTTGTTTTTAATAATTCTGCTTGTTTTTTTTTTTTTGTTTGTTTGTTTGTTTGTTTTTTTTTTGTTTTGTTTTTTTGTTTTTGTTTTTTTTTTTTTAGTCATAGTGAACTGATTCTATTTTATTATGTGGTCAATTAGTTATTAACATTTTAATTATAATAGCATTATGGTTGTCCTTAAGAAATTATGCCCCTATGAAGACAATTATCCTTTAAGAAACATTTCATCACTACATTTGCTGAGGAAAGAAAGAGGAAAACAAAATATGTAATGGAGTGTGCATTGTTTAAAAGAAAAAAATAATACGATCATGGGTTTGCTTTCTAATTCTGCTACAGTCTAACATCATTGTGTCTTCCTAAGTTTAAAGCTGTGTAGGGCACTTTGACCCTCCACCACAACCAAGAGTAACTTTGGATCAGCTCTAATCTGTATTTGGCTGTAGAAAGGTTTCCCGTGGTTCATCTCCACTGTTTAAGTCAATATATGTCAAAGTCATGGGACTGCTGTTGAAAGCACAAAACTTGTAGATGTTCATGTTTTGATTGACTTGAGATATGGAGCTATTTTGAAATGATTCAGTGTCATTAGGACATCAGTCTAGGAGCTTCTTTGTTGCAGAGAGTTTATTTCATTTTGTTCTTAATGGACTCTCTGCAGTATCTATCTCATTTACATCTGGTTTGACTCAAATGGCTGTCACGTTAACTGGAAAAGCAAAGCACAAAATCAATAATTGCTACAAGTCTTTATCACTGCCACAAACTTTTAATGTTTACTCTCTTTCTTTCTTTCTGTGTGAATTTTTCTGTGTGAACTTTCTTTCTGTGTGAAGTTTTATCCATCAGTTGATATGGATTTTGTTTTAAATCTTGCAAAGTAAATCACAAGGCCTTTAGCTAAAGTGCACATTTCAGGAATAAATACCATAGAAAAGAATTCTATGATATCAGGATGTGTCAGTCCCATATTTAGGAGTGTATATATGTCATGTATAATCTTTGGAGCTGATATTTAGCCTCTACAGTAGCATACTTCTGTCACCTGCAACTTCTAGTCCTCTTTTTCTGCTTCCCATTTGACAAGCACTTTAACTGTCTGCACACCTCTGTGCACCTTTTTCCATTCATACTGTTCCACTCATGCTAAGGACTGTAGTTTTATAGCAAATGGTTTCTATTGACAACTGTTCAGTAAATATTTTACATTGACATGAGAAGGAAATTCCTTCCAGGTGTAGCTTTCTGGACAAACAGCTCTACTCTGCTGGCACAAACAGTAACAGGTAGTGCATTCACAGAAACATAAGGTGTTCAGTCTCTGTAAGTATTTCAGTTAATACTATAAGTTATATTTTGCATGTTTGCAGATCCTTTATTATTTTTTTCCTGCAAAAACTGAAACTGCCTCTGTAGTGTTTGGAAATCAAGGGCCATGTGAGCCTGTTGCTTATATTTAGCACTCTAGAAATTGTCATATTTGCAAAATCAAGTCAAAACCACTAAGTTTTCCAAGCTAGTGAATACTGCAAAGACTCCAAGTCATTGCGCAAGTATCCAGAGTATGACTAGTATCCATTAGTATGACAACTTTTTTTTTGGTCTGTTTGAAAATATTTGTCCTTTCTTCTCCCCAGTCATAGGGACCTCTTCCAAAGTGTTTTCACTGATTGTTAGATGATTGTTATAATTTCCGCTGATTAAGAGTTCTGAGGTATAAAATACAGTAAATACAAAAAAGGCTTGCAATCAATGTGGCAGAATAGTGCTTGCTATTTACTTGGTACATTGCGAATATCCGTCTTATTGCTTTGAGATCTCTAAACAGCACACAGTGTGTTCAAGAAGTGTCTCTGAACAAATCTGCCATATGAACAACACATGTAATATCAAGCCTTAACACATTTTTAGCTGTTAATTGATGTAGAGGATAATCTTGTTTGATGAATAATCCCATATTGATATCTGGGTATAAACTGATGGAGTGCATCAAGAACTTCAATAGTAGCATCAGGAAGGTCACCATAACACTATGATGCAAAGTTTAGTTTATTTCTAAAGTATTTTATCAGAGTGGTTATCTTGCTTGATAATAGCTTGTTATTTTTAGAGGGAGATGGAGGATAACATTAGGTTTCACGACGAAAGAATGCTTGTAAGTCACCTTCTTTCTTCTGACAAGCATTGAATAATTATGGGAATAAAAGAAGACAATTTTGATGGATCCTTAATGAAACATCCTTGAAGAAATCATATATGAAGAAATATTTCTGGTTATGAGCTCAGGTCATATTTATCTTCAATTCACTTTATTTTATTTTATTTTATTTTTTCTCACAATCTTATTATATAGTGAGAGGTCAGCATATAGAATGATCTTTAGGTTTTCTGCTAACATGTAAGGATCACCTGCTAAGAATTCCCAAAGAACCCAATGCATGTTTTTGAAACACATTCCCCTATTTTCCATCAATTGATTAACACAAAAATGTGTCCACAGAATGACTGCTTGAACATCACAGTCTGTGAGCCAAAGGGGGTGCTAGCCAGATATGGTTCTCTCATTCCAGTCACATCAGTCTTTGTCCCAAAATTGTGCTTCTGCTTTGTCAGAGCCAAAGTCGTGTAAAGAAAAAAAAAAAAAAATGGAATCAATTTCATTATGCAAATCTCTTTCAGAGAAGTCATATTAGCTACTCTAGATCATATCAACATTCTTTCCCCTTTTTCTTCATATTTCTGTGCCTTCTCCCCTTCTGTCTGATGCTTTCCAAGCATCATCATAATCCTGTCACCAAGAAGCTGAAGGTCATGTGTGCAGCACTATATGTATTATTGTGGATATATTGGTAGAACCTATTATGTGCTTATTACTTAGTTTTAGTTTGCATGAGGAGAGCATCCATTACAACAAAAGTCTACAGCATAATTAAGTAATTCCTTATTACATATTTTCTCTTGTATATTTCTTCAGGTTTTTACTGATATTAATTCATCTTAATGTTACGGATGCAGAATGCATGAAGAAAAAAAATAGAAGACACACTTCATTCAGTATAATTTTGTTCCTGTACAAGTTCTCAAAAATTGATCCACTTCTACTGATGACAGCCAGTGTTACTCATACCAAAACTTGTTCTATTTCAAAATACAGCACCCTTTTGTTATTGGATAGAGGTAATTTTTACTAAGCTTGTCTCTTACCCATGGTGACATTTTGTTTAAATAAGAAAATCTGTGTAAAGTGTCTTTGTGCCTATGGGTGAATTTATTTGAAGTGTAAAATGTCAAACTGGCAACAGTAATAATCCTGTAAATTAGGTATGTCAAATAATGTACATGTAGACTTTTGATTCATCTAAGAATGGAAGGATTTTTTAAACTCTATTTTGAGAAACCTGAGTCATGAGCTCCC
Organism: Oxyura jamaicensis; assembly: GCF_011077185.1. Taxonomy (NCBI): domain Eukaryota; kingdom Metazoa; phylum Chordata; class Aves; order Anseriformes; family Anatidae; genus Oxyura; species Oxyura jamaicensis. The sequence continues at coordinate 82,099,544 of NC_048896.1, read as the reverse complement.
ATTTCTTAACTGGTACTTTTGACAAAAGTGAGAAGTGCGCTGATATATATATATATTTCAGAAAATCTAGAGTAAAATTAACACCATCTTCCAGCTCAGCAATTCACAGAAAGAGAAAAGAAAGGAAAGTAGATTTCTCCATTGCATGTAAACCAGTGTACAGTTTCACTATATATTCAACACAGGAATAATTGGGAAACTCGTAAAGTTAAAAAAGAAGCTTTTATTATACTAACTAATAAAAACATTATAATGAACCCTTTTTCTGTTTTCTCCTGTAATCTTTGGAGTACATCAACCCATCAAACTCTGAAATGTTTCAATTTAAAGATCAGATTTTTCTTTTATTTTGTTTTGTTTCGCTGTCCTCTTGATTAATTTAAACTTCTCAATGAAATTTTACCCAATGCCAATATGTGGAATGGTAGTCATAACCAGAATATTATTTTCTAGTTAGAAAACTAGATTAATTAGGGAGATGTTAAGAAGTTATGTCTAGATAGCTGCATACAGTGCATATATGTACATACATACTGTTGTTTAGGTTGTACAGTATAAGACAATCTAGAAAGGCCACAGTCCCTTGAGATGATCTCATACCACATCCTCACCTTGGAGGCCAGGCAGTAGCATGAATGCAACCAAAAAACAACATAGTGAGTCCCTGGACCCAGCAGAAAAACAATATGGAGCAGTGTGGAGAAAAGACATCACCATTTGGCTGCAGCTGCAGCAACTGAAGAGCCACCAGCCCAACCAAGCTGGCTTCCTCTCCTGCTTACTCTGCTGGATGGTGCTTGCCCCTCAGATTCTCAGGTGAGCATTTTCTGATCCCTTCTTGTGAAAATAAGCCAAGATACCAAACACCTATTACCTGAAATATTTGAGTTTGGTTTGAAGGATCCAAGTTGCAAAGTACATACCCAGGCAGTTTCCCAGCTAATCTTAAGGGCAGCAAGGAGTAATAATAAGCACCAGTGAGCATGATCTTTTCCAACTTCACAACTTCAGCTAGAACTTTCTAGAATTAGAGATTTTATCCATGAAAGGAGAAGTAATTTTATATAAGTAATGAATTTAATTGCAGCTATTTGCTCTAAGTACAGTGCCAATAGTTTTCCTTCTTCAGAGACCTGCAATGCTAAAATGGACTGGGGCACAATTCTGTTCTTATTGAGGCTTTGCCACTTCTTCTTCTTTAGTCAGAAGAGTTTTCTCCCTGTTGTAACAGTGTCAACATGCATTCAGAGACCTACTGTGTACTGTATTATTTGCATAACTAGTATGTACAATACTATTGTATTATATTACTCTATTATTGTATTGTGTGTATACAATTACATTGTATTATGCAGCCTTTTTTTTTTTTTCTTTTTTTTTTTTTTTTCTGTGCTTTACCTGCTACTTTCACTACACTGAAGAGGGATAATCAGCAGCAATTATTCTCTTTTACAGAGAAAGCAATAGCTTTGTTGGATTTATAGGGCATAAGGTGGATTAAAAATGCTACCATCCAAAAAGAAAGAAAAATCATTTAAATTATAAATCATTTAAATTATTATTTATTATGTGCATACCAAGTTAATCCTATGGTACACACAGTAAATGGAAGTTATCTACCCCTTCTTGCATGAAGAGTTACAAATCCTTGTGCCTCCTGAGGGATGGGACTGCTCTCAGCCTCCACTAAGTAGTTATTGCACAGTGAATTCTTGTGATTGCTTCTCTCATTATGGATTTTCTCACAGGCCCATATCATTGTTCTCATTCTCTGCATTTGAGAAGGTGGACTATTTTTCTACATGAATGTAGCTAAGAACTACAGAGGAATATTTTATCCTGAACTATTTGAGGACTGTCTAAACAATAGCTCTATCATCTCAAAATAGCTCATTGATCTGATAAAGGGATGAGGCAGGGAGGACTGAGAATCAACCCCAACACACTAGCACTAGAAATCCATAACTGAACCTTAGCAATCAGAGTTCTCTTTCATCCATCACTTATTGATGAAAGTGCCAGAGATGGAACCAGTCTGTAGTTAGTACACACTATAATATATCTAGAAAGGAGAACTGTAATAATTTTCTGGAATCCCCAAGCATCAGCACCTAAAGAGGGGCTTGCAGGCACCAATAGGGTCAATAAAAGGAGTCTGTGTATAGGTACCATACCTCACTGCTTGGTGAGGCACAATGCAAAGACTGCTGCAAGTGTTTTGCTTGTAAACTTATTCATCTGTTCATTTTAATAAGTGTTATACCTGTTAAGTAAGTGCTTTATCAAATATTTTTAAACCATAAAATTAATTTTTTAAGTAAAAGAAAAAAGTGGGGGAAAAGTGAAAAACAACTTGATGTCTGTGAAGCTGCCAAGTAAATTTTGCTGGTTAAGGAAGCTGCCCAAATATGTTTTTGTTTGTTTGTTTGTTTGTTTTTGTTGTTGTTGTTTTTGTTTTTTTGTTTGTTTTTCCTTCTTACCTTATAACAAATTAATTGCTTTGCACAGGCTTGTTTCTCTTTATGTTTTTAGTGTCAGTGTATGTTTTCCAAGCTCTTTTAAAAATAAAATATTGCCAATTGCACAGCTAGAGACTAAGTATGAGACTAAGTATATTTTTAAGTGACCCTGGCTGCCTACACCCTTTCTTATGTGTTAAGCTGAAGTATTATTCTGAGTTGGCTATTAGCCACACTGCCTTCACAAACCACTCAGAATTTATTTGTGAGATATTCCTCAGTGTTAAATGGTATAAAGTACATCACATTGTTTGTGAAGAAATCTCACCTTTATGATGCCTTTCATTTCTGCCTAATTGTCTAAGATAAGAATAGCTTGCTGTGCCTAGAGGGGGAAATTTTCCATTACCGCTGAAAAGATAAATGGTAGAAAGCAAAATGAACCTGGCTCATTACAACCTGAAAAAAGAAAAAAAAAGAAAAAAAAAAAAAAAGCAAATTGGTCTTCAGAAATGATATAATAGAGCTGACACTTTTAATACTCTGGAGTTCAAATGTGGCATTTCATATAATTTTTTTTTCATAAAGTATAATGCAAACAATTACAGATGCTGGCAATAATGAATGGTACTAGATTTTCTTTTACTAGCTTTACTCTACCATCTAGAAAATGCTTTTACCAATACTCACTTTAATGAGGAGCGAAAGGTTACATTTAAAGAAATATAACACTAATTTCAGTGTGTTTCTAGTCTTAATCTCTATAATAACTGCACTAATATCTTTTGATCTACTATGAAAATGCATAAATTTCTTTGAATGGTGAAAGCCAGACAGCTCATTTGATGCTTTAAACATCTGGTGAGCTTTGGAGAACAGGGCCAAAACCCAAATGATTTCTAAGTACAAAACACATGGCCAATTTCTTACTTGTGACTCAGATAGAATTTTAAACATATTTTCATTAAGTGTACTATGCATTATTAATTTTTAACAGGTAAGTATTGATTTGATGGGATACTGACATCACATATTCATATCTGAGAGTGGAGGATTTTGAGCGTTCATAAAGCATAGCTATGGATCATCTGATTGAGGTAATAGATGTTGTTAATCCCATATAATGTATGTCCATATTGGGGAAAAAAAAAAAAAAAAAAAAGGCTTATCTATTCTCTATCACATAATGAACTTTGGTGTATTGTTCCAGACCAATAGAGAAAAGCTTATAAATATGTTAAAAAACGTGTATTGCTGTCAACCTATACACCAGTTCAGGAAATCCCCTGTTTACATAAGCTGTTTTGACTTCAGTGGGATTTAAACCCTGTTTTAGAAAGGCTTTTAAGGCAGTGCTGAACAAAGGGCATGACTTGCAGATATAAGATTAAGATCATTTTTATTTTTCTGACAGTTTAATTCCATATACACACAGATCTGCATCTGACAGTAATTTTTTACCACCTCCACTTTCAAAAAAAAAAAAAAAAGGAAAAATAAAAGAAAACACTGTTTGCCCCTCATACTCATTTGCATATTTGCATACAGTCAAACTGTTGTGTTCTGAGGGAAGATGGGAAGATCAGGTTCATAGATCGACATTTCTCATGAACACTTAGATTATACTGATTAGCACATTTTCAGCTCTTTGGAGAATGCTTGAATTGACATGCAGGCTTAGGAAAGCTGAATACATTGCAGGTAGTACCTAAACAGAATGCAGTCAAAGGAAAACAGTAATAATAATTCACAGATATTCAATTATTGCCTAACACAATGTTACACATATTTTCATGGTTACTTGTAACCAGAACAACACAAGCTCATTAGCAATGGGAGAAGTATTTTAAATTATATTTTTCAAAATGATTAATGCTATTTTTCTAATCTTATTGAGGTCAAATGTGTGTGTGTGCATATATATGAACTTAAAAAAAAAAAAAAAAAAGTTCTGTACAAATAAACTTGTGTATGTCACCTCACTTATTCAATTCATCCCCTTTCCTACAAGCAACCTCTGTGGAGTAAGAGGAGCAAGGTCATACCCACTGAGTTGTAAAAACACATTTTGCAATCCTTCTATTTACATAGCTCTAATGCAAAGAGGAAGGAGGTCCTGGGGACTGTGAGTCTATTACTGCTTTCATGTCATGTCAGGTTTCCAGACAAGGCATTCTTGGAGCTGCCTAGTGATGTTGGGTGATCTTTTTCTTTCTCTTATTCTCAATTTCTAATCTCAATTTTCTTTTTTGATTTTTATTTATTTATTACTTCTGCCACAGAATTGCAGGGGTATTTTTTTTGTTGTTTGTTTGTTTGTTTTTAAAATTTCTGCATCCTTTCTACTTTCAAGTAGATGTTCAGTTTTCTGGGATGAGCTTTAACATTGTCTTACAGGTAGTTTTGGATTCAGAGGGAAGCGAGGAGGGAGGACCTCCAGCTCAATGCCCTGGAATTTGTGAGAGCAAACTTTGCCCTCTCCAGGGAGCTGCTTGGTACAGTACCATAGGACAAAGCCCTGGAAGGAGGAGGGGCTGAGAAAGCCATTTAATATTTAAGGATCACCTCCTCCAAACTCAGGAGCAATGAATTATAAAAAAGAAATCAGGCAAAAGTGCCAGGAGGCCTGCATGGATGAATAACAATCTCCTGGACAAACTCAAACAGAAAAAGGAGGCCTACAGAGGGTGGAAGCAAGGACAGATAACCTGGGAGAGATTCAGATACATTGTCCAAGCAGCCACGTGTCAGGTTAGGAAAGACAAAACCATGTTAGAATTAAATTTGCCCATGGACATAAAGGGAAACAAGAAAGGCTTCTGTATGTACTTCTGTGTTAAAAAGAAGACTAGGGAAATGGTAGACCCTCTCCTGAAGGAAACGGGACATGTATTCAATGACTTTTTTGCCTCTGTCTTCACCAGCAAGAGCTCTAGCCACAAGCTTGGGCCCTAGGAGGCAAAGGCAGGGACTGGGAAAATGATGAACTTCCCATCAGGAAGATCAGATTTGAGACCAGTTAAGGGACCTGAAGTTGAGCAAGTACATGGGACCCAATAAGATACATCTGTGGGCCCTGAGGGAGCTGACAAATGTAGCTGCTAAGCCACTATCCATCATATTTGAGAGGTCATGGCAAGCCAGTGAAATTCCCACTGACCGGAAGAGGGTAAATATAACCCCCATTTTTAAACGGGAAAAAATAAGACCAAGGGAATTACAGGCCAATCAGTCTTGCTTCTGTGCCTGGCAAGATTATGGAGCAGATTCTCCTGGAAACTATGCTAAGGCATATGGAAAATAAGGAAGTGATAGGTGACAGCCAACATGGCTTCACTAAAGGCAGTTCATGCCTGAAAAATCTGGTGGCCTTCTACAATGGGGTTACAGCTTTGGTGGATAGGGGAAGAGAAACTGATGTCATCTACCTGAACTTGTACAAAATATTTGACATTGTCCCCCATTATATCCTTGTCTGTAAATTGGAGAGACATGGATTTGCTGGATGGACCACTTGGTGGGTAAGGAATTGGCTGGATGGCCACAGTCAAAAGTGTTGTGGTCAATGCCCAGGTGGAGATCAGTAACAAGTGATGTTCCTCAGGGGTCAGTATTGGGACCAGCACTGCTTAACATCTTTGATGGTGACATGGACAGTGAGATTGAGTGAATCCTCAGCAAGTTTGCTGATGACACCAAGTTGTGTGGTGTGGTCGACATGCTGGAAGGTGGGGATGCCATCCAAAGGGACCTGGACAGGCTTGAGAGGTGGGCAAACCTCATGGGGTTCAACAAGGCCAAATGCAAAGTCCTGCATCTGGGCTGGGGCAATCCCAAGCACAAATACAGGATGCATGGAGAATTGATACCCTGATGATACTTCTCATCAGGATCCCAACCATATTCTGGGCTGCACCAAAAACTGTGTGGCCAGTAGATCGAGGAAGGTGATTCTCCCTCTGGTCTTGTGAGAACCCACAAGAGTGTTCCGCTATGGGGCTCCAGCACAAGTAGGACATGGATGTATTAGAGAGTCCAGAGGAGGGCCACAAAGATGATCACAGGGCTAGAATACCCCTCCTATGAAGACATGCTGAGGATTCTTCAGCCTGGAGAATAGAAGAGAAAGCTCTGGAGACACCTTAAAGCTGCCTTCCAGTACCTGAAGGGGGCTACAGGAAACATGGGAAGGGACACGTTGTCATGGAGTATAGTGACAGGACAAAGGTTAGTGGCTTTAAACCAAAAGAGGGTAGCTTTAGATTAGATATTAGAGAGAAATTATTTCTTATGAGGGTGGTGAGGCACTGGAATAGGTTGCCCAAAGAAGTTGTGGCTGCCCCATCCCTGGAACATAGATGTCATAGATATCTCAGGAGAGATCTGTACATATGTGTGCACATCTGAGCTCCCTCTCGTTCTTCTGATAGGCTGGACATGAGCCAGCTCTGGGCAGGACAATATAGCATTGTTAGCATTCTATTGTGCCTAAATCCTAAATCCTCCTGAGAGGCACTGTGTAGGTAGTGCAGGATCATTGAATGCCCTGCTAATACAGCTCTCCAGATTTTAGTTCAAAGCTCGCTCACTGCAGCCAAAGTTGTTGTGTACACCTCAGCTTTTCCATCTATACCTGTCCTAAGTGTTCACTCAGTGTCACTGGCAAGTTTTGCACCCTACACTATGAACGCTGTACTCCAGGCAGCTGGTATCAGACCTAACTAGTTTACAGCTGCCTTAGGGTATAACTGCAGGATGGCAATCACACCTTTGGATTTCAGTGTAAACATCCCCTGTGCTGACAGCAGTGACAGAGAAGGTGGCATATGGCAAAGGCCGAGGGTATTACCTCCTCCAAACCAGCTTTTACAGTGTGTGAAACTGGCCTAAAATAAAGTTTATTTTTCAAGGTGAAAAGTATACAAAGTGAACTTTTATGCTGATTCTGCAATACCTCCAGTCTTCCTTAGGGCATAGACTTCAGTTCAAATGGTTTAGTGATACTATCCATCAGAGGGTTCAGCCCTTGCAATATATTTCACAGTAGTCGCTAGGTTGGAATCAGGCACAATATATCATTTTGATATTGCTTTATAGCCTGTTGCCAGCTGTATATTTATCTTATTTATTTATTTATTGGGAGAGAATGTGTGAAATTTCTATTAATGAATAATATATAGAATGTAGCAAATAGAAAGTAAAGAAACGGGCATATTGGTGAAAAGAAAATCATCAAAGTAGTTACCTACAAGTTCCAAAATTAGCTGTCAGTCTTAACTCCAGATAACTTCAGGCTAAGTGTGAAAGTTAGAAATTGCTCATACAGTTATTGCTATTCTTAAGGTTGGAATCGTTACCAGCACTCGGGGCAGGGAAACTGCTTGCCATTTCGTAACCTATAGGATCAATGATCTGCATGACAGACTCTCATTTTTCTTTTTGAAATTTAAATCCTTAGCCGTATAAATACTACAGTCAATGTTGTGCAGGTATATCTGACCCAGCTTTAAATTATCCTGTTAAGGGACTGGTAGTAGGCCAGCTTTAGTAGGTTAGATCTCTATGTGCACTATAAAGCCTACAGCAGAAACAAGTTAAATTAGCAAGAAACCTGGTCCACATTAAAGTCACACTATGTATCTTTCCAAGAACACTGCTGGAACAGAAATTTTGCTAGAATAAATGTAATTTGGATGTGCATATAATCCACTGTTCTCCAAACTGTGGTATAGATATACTCCAGAAAGAATCAGGTATCAGATTGAACAATTACTGAATAATTTTCTGACTTGGTAAAACCTTGACCAACACATTAAGCAAGTAAGACCATTGACAAAAACGAGTAGGATGGGATGTAAGTAGTATGTGGAATCAGACCTACTTTGCCATGTAACTATAGAACAGCAAACTTACTAGAGCTTCTAGCTAAAGCATGAAGGGTTCTTGGCCAATGTTTTTATCTCCTCTGATACCATATGAAGATGAAGAAACACACAGAACCACTCAGCAAGAATCTCCTTTTAATAGCTAAATATGGGTAAGTTTGGCAGATCCTCATATATCAAACTCCAGAGGCTTCTCAGGAACTTTCTTAAGTAACCTGATCAAATGAAATTTGATAAAAAACTAAAATAATAACTAAGTAGTAAAGAATTCCTTTCTCTCTGGTTTGAAATTTTTTCTAGAAAGTACAATTTATCCTTGGTCTGTAATCATTTCTGTGAATAGAGGGTATCACTGATTTCCTGCAGACCCATTCAAGCATCCCTATTATCTTTGCCTCTTCTTCTTTCTCTTTGAGTTAGCATCTTGGAGAGGAAGCCAAAGTGAGTGTTCACATGGTACAAATGGGATGAAGTGAAACCATGTTCAGGAGCGTCACGTCTTTTGGGAGAGCTTCTCAGAGTTTAAACTGGGCTTTCTCTGTAAAACAACCAATATTAATGCTAGAAAAAAAAAAAAAAAAAAAAAAAAAAAGTTGAATTAGTACCCTTTAGTATTAAACAGATGGAAAATACCACACTTTATATTGTGATTCCATGTGGTAAATAACTCTATTACTCTAATCCTAGAAATGTAATAAATTAATAGATTGTCTCAAACTCTGTGCTCAAAAAAAAAAAAAAAAAAAAAAAAAAAA
>NC_048896.1:82082886-82090345 GCF_011077185.1 Oxyura jamaicensis | reverse complement strand
AAAAATTTTTATTTAAAACAATACAAAAATATTAAAAAAATAAATATTTAAAAAAAACCTAAGAAAAAAAAAAAAAAAAAAAAAAAAAAAAGCTTAAAGCTTAAAAAATTAAAACTAAATATGAATTTCATGTCTTGGGGTAAGTATTCTTAAACAAATTATCTTAGAAAGTCACTTTTTATTTTAGCATACTGAAGTTATTGTCCCTCCATTGCCCTGTTCTTAACAGCAAGTTCCATCCATCTAGAAATGCCATATGAGGAAGAATTCTTCTCCGCCAGTATTAATAACAAGGAAATCTAGAGTGTTCTTTTATTCCCAGAACAGTAACGTGTTCTGAAAGCTGAGATGTGAGGTAATCTCAAATGGAATGTTCTTTTACAAATTAGATTTTTTTTTCTCTTGTAAAATCTCCTGATAGAGTGTTTCTGATGATGAAAGATGAAGGTAAGTAGTAAAACTGACTGATTTTATTTTCTTGCCAAACAATAAATTCCCTGTATTTCTGTTCTGTTTCAATTGACCTGAAAACTTCATCAGATGGTTTCTATTTTGGAGGGCTGGTGGGGGAGGAATTCTGGATTCACACAAGAGGCTACCTCTTTTCTCAAATGGGGATATTGCTATTGGGAATACTCAGGGATGCTCAGGTCCATATTTCCCTCAGAAGATAAAGAATCTATGTCCAGTTCTGTTCTCTACTCAAAGCATTTGAACCTTCATTGTCTAGTCATGTGCCAAACCCATCATTCTTTAGAGAATTTGGGATACTTTAAAACTTTTGGACATCTTTGTTCTACTTTGCATAAAACAGAAATGATTGTGAGTGAAAAACTGTGGTTGAAGAGCTTTGAGTTAGGAATAGTCACCTAAGATGGGTGAGAACTTCCTGACAGCCTGTGTCCCACTGAACAGCCTGACTGCAAAGCTAGAGTGTCATGGCCCTTCTAGCTAAGTATTTAATTATCCTTTGCAAAATGGAACTGTTCCAGCAGAAGAATCTGCTGCAAGCTCAGAGAATTTAGCATGGAAAAAGCATATGCCTGTGTTTCCTCATGGGAGGGAGGACACTTCAGGCAAGGTGGAGAAAAAAATAATAGGTTCTTACTAATGAGTGTGCTCTCAGGGTTCCACACTGAGAAAGGAGGGCAACATCACTACTTTTGTGACCTGGCCCTCCATTTTATTTGCTTCTTCTTTCTAAGCAAGAAACACGTCCATATTGAACTATATGACTTTGCTTCCTGTGGTGTAAAGCAAATCAACAGATTTTAAATGCATTTTTACCTAGACTGATTTTAAAATATTTCCATCTGGCTGCTGAATTAAGAATTAGTTATTCCCACAGTCCTAATCAACAGAAAGGCATATATAAACAAACTAAAATAACTGAACTTCACTATTTTAACAGTAAAAATCATATATTTTTTTTTGTTTCAGCGTCTGTTTTTATTTCCTTTTTATGTATACGCTCTCCATATCTCTTCTTCTAGTTTTCATTCATCTATCAACTTCTCCAGTCACACCTATTCAAACACTGTATGTGTATTTTATGTGCATATTTTTTTTAAAATTAATGCAACCCAAACATAGTTAAACATTGCTACTTTCTATTTCACTTAAGTTTTATCTTGTCTTATCTGAGATAGTAGTTTTGGCCTCTTCGTTTATTTTACAGAAAGTTTTAATTCTGGCTCTATTTTGAAATGTCACAATGGCACAGTTTTTTGGCATAGATAAATGTGAGTAAAACTGTGCTGAATCAAGTTCTCAGAAAGAACTCCTGCAAAGCTAGAGCTGAAGCCAATGCCAGAACAGGCAAATGGGAAAAAGTAATATCAAAAACAGGAGTAAGAGGGATCTGAAGATTATTAATGTTCTACAAAAGGGGTAGTGACACTGTCCCAACGGAAAACCTGGCGCCATGAAAAAAATGGCAAAATTAATTTCTGTTTGTCCATATAGATTATTCACAGGGAGAAGTGTGGGTCCATTGGAGTTTTTTGTTGTTGTTGTTGGTTTACATAGATATGAATTATGTTTATTACTCTTCAAATACTTCTATATCTTACATATTCTTTGACACTGCAAAACAAACAAACAAACAACAAGGATGTGGATGCATAAACAGGAAACAACCAGATGTCATCCATGTTTCTCTCATATTTCTCCACTTCTATAAGAGTTAATGTGTTTAATGTATCCACACCAAACCGAGAGCCATGAAAATTAAAGCTGTTACACACAAAACAGAGTATCAGACCTTATATTACACAGTCCTTATGTACTTTAACAGAAATTAAAAGCAAGAAAGAACAGCTTTCCTTATTTCTTGGAGAGCTCTAGTCCCCTGCACAGCTCTAGTCTCTGTAACTAAAGTCTCCTACAGTGCCATGTGATCAGTGGGTATTTCCTTATGTTTTCTTAGCAAGCCTTGAGACTATCATAAGACAACATCCTAATAACAATGTACTCTTCACAAAGGGCTACTTATCAACTGGGACCTTTTTTTCTCATCAGTAAAGTAGAATATTTACAATTGGAGACCATAGCTGCTTCTTCAGGTTTTTGAAGCTCTTCTCATTAATTTCCACAGGAAAGTCTCAGCTTCTTTCACTGAGTGTTGACAACATAAAGAGCATTTGTTTGGCACTTCTGTTTCCAGAGGCAATAACTCTGATCTGCTGTCTTGAATACATTGACCTGAATTATACATTCAGTGAGATTAGGATGAAAGCTGTAGCTGTTTTCGGAGTAAATACTTGAGCAACAAGACGATATTCTCCATGTATGTCAGCCATGACGACCTCCTGATTACCCCTCTGATTACAGAATATACCAGAGTGTAACAAAGCCCAACCCAGGAGTCCTAGTGTAAGATGAAAAGCTGTAGGAGTCCCTGCCCGGGCTTGTCTACATCACAGGAGTGACTTAATCACAAAAGGCTTCTTTATAAGAATTAGATGAAACATGAAAACTAGGTCTGATTTCATCTCAAAGAACACATGCCCATTGTTCATTTTTTTGGCTGTCTTAACCTCCAACATAGAACAAGCATCCTGGGTTAGAAATTATGATGAGAAGGCTCACAGCATGTTGGGAACATCCTGCATTTGGGCTGAGATGGCAATATGCTCCACTCATGTAAATTGTTATAGAAAATAAAGAGAGTACCAATTATCTTCATCACCAATAATCCTCTACAGAACTCAAGAGTATGTATGGCAGGGGAAAAGACTAGGCATGTGTTTAGTAATATTGTACCAATAAATAATTAGATTAGAAGCAAAAGTGGTGTTTTGTTTTGTTTTGTTTAGAGGAGAATTAACACAATAAAATTATGACATACATATCTTAATTTTTGCTTCATTTTAGGAAACCCTGACACATTTTTTAAAGGAAGAGCCCCAAAGTCATCTTGGAGCTTGTAAACTGAAGAATAGTATTTTGGAATTTTACTTGGCATAGTCATGACTGTTTGGGGGCTTTGAAGGGTGCAAATAGCATAACTGAAGACATATTGCTAAGCACTCAGGACATATGGATTCAACACTGGCCTTAGTGCAATTCCTGCACTGATTAATACCTCCTCAAAACTGCTTCTGGAGTATCAGCACTGGAAGAGAAGATTATGCAGAGTTCCTGAGAGTGATGTTTGCTGAACTGTCTGTAGACCAAGACGTAAGAAGACTGCATCACCATCACCTTGCAAACTGTTAATTAGACCTCTTGAGGAAGTCAGTTTCTTAACTTGGGCTCAGCCCTGGGCAATGCACCTGTGTTGCTAGGGCAAACCTGAGCTACTGATGTTCATGTATAGTATTGTATATGCACTACTGTATTTGTTTGAGTTTTTGCCTGCTTGAAGGTCTCTTCATCATGTTCCACAATGTAAAGTGAATATGTTCAGAGATGTCTATGATTTAAAGTAAGTTTGGCAATGCTTATCTTCCTTAAGAAAGTGTTTTGGGATGTATTGGTGAAACAGACCATGTGGCAGTAAAAACCACATAGCAGTTATTATTGCAGGAAATTCTATAGTCAAAAATTGTGGTGTTGTGGGGGGAGAAAACACTTTGTTGGTTTGAGACTGAGAGTATTTTATTATAGCCATGGTAAAAATAGATATACATATCAATTTTTTTTTTTTTTTTTTTTTTTTCCCTCATTCTTGAAGTCACCAGGGACATTCAGCTTATATTTGAAGTTATTCAGTACTTATGAAGATTTGAATGAATCTAGTCCATCTCACTTCCATGGTATCTTGATGCTTATAACCTAATTTCATTCCCCAGGGTGATTTTCTGATAAATTCTACCCATTTGCTAAACTGTTTTAACTGACAATCTTTTAGCTGAAATATGCAATGTTGACTTTGCAGCCCTGATTCTAATGATATTATTGCTATTATATCTATTAGACTTGTGCACTGGATTACTCAGATGTTTACTTGTCTATTCAGTATGAGACTGATTAAGTCATTAATGTGTGTGTAGTAGAGAGGTAAAATGAGCTTTTTATGATATCTTCTAAACACTTGTCACATGTAGAAGCACAGTCTTAGGCAACAGGTCGAGGACTTTGACAGCAAAGTTCTAGCAAATCTTGTTGTGGCAGTTTAAGACATTACCTCTTCCTTCTGTTTCTGTTGAATTCTGCCCCTAGAAAAGTCAGAAAAAGATAAGAGTCCTCAGTCACTCCAGCTGACAATTTGTCATGCAGAGCACATCCACCTCCATGAGAACTTAGTTTTAAAAAATGAACTTTGTCCTAGAGACCTGCAATTCTAGTAGTAATCTCCAGCAGAAAACGGGGAAACCTTTTGCATGTAATGATGTAATTTTACATCTCTCAACATGTTTCAACACATTTCATCTGCCAGAGCCCCTTAAACCTCTTTGTGGCAAACCTGGACAATATTAACACCCATAAAATATTGAGTGAAACTCTTAAAATACTAACAATATTTTCCAAATCCAACTTTTCATGTTTATGCAATATTTGTTTTCTCTCCGACTACAAGAAAAAAAACATATAAAATATTCCCATACAATTCTGAGTGCCTGGTTATTGGTTTAAATAATATAATACCACTCACTGTGGGACACTGTAAACCTCTGAAGCTAGACAGTGCCTAAATATGTTAACAATGGATAGTAAAATTTACCTTTATTCTTTTTCTTTTATGGCTGTGCATAAATTTGCAGTGCAATTAACCATTAGAAAATTGGAAGATTAGGGAAGCCCATTCTGGAAATTAATCTCTTCTAGGGTGTTGAATCACCTGAGGGATAAGTACTTTTAACAATAACTTATGACATTGACTGGTGTTACTAACATTAAAGCACTCTATAGATATTTTTTTGCCATTGACGTTTGTCAAAGACTCAGGCTTTCTATCACAAACACAAAAACTGAAAACGGGCTTGTTGTAACTTGCTGTAAGACAAGTATCAGTTGTCTGCAGGAAACCAGCTGTGTTGTTTCAGTAGTGGGGAGGAGGAAAGTCAAGGGTGTACAGAAGGATAAGTTCTTAGAAAAAAAAATATATAAAGAAATACTGTAATAAATGGGAATACAGAGAAAAAAAGGAAAAGAGCAACCCAGCAGGGCATAGATAATAACCCAAGCACATATTTTAGACAAAATCTGACAGAAAAGAGAATACAAATGTGCCAAAAGGAATATATTGCAGCAGAATGCCAGTTTTAGTCTGCCCATCCATCACTACAAATGATTTCATATCCTGTTGTTAAAATAATAATAATAATAATAATAATGCTATGTCAGTTCAGTGATATTCCTCAGGAGAGAACATTGCACTGCAGAAAAGAGAAGGTTGAATAACCAAAACACAGGACACAGGTGACATTTACAAATCACATCTCCTGTGCACTTGGGGTACTGTTGTGGTTTAACCCGGCTGGCAGCTAAACACCACACAGCCATTCGCTCACCCCCTCCCTCTCTGGGATGGGGGAGAGAAACAAGAAAAAAAAAAAAAAAACTGAAATCTATGGGTTGAGATAGGGACAGTTTATTAGGACAGGAAAATAAAATAATAATAATAATAATATGTACAAAACAAGTGATGCACAATACAATTGCTCACCACCCGCTGACCGATGCTCAGTCTATTCCCAAGCAGCCGGCCCCTCAATCCGGCTAGCCACCCCTATATATTGTTTAGCATGACGTCAGATGGTATGGAATACCCCTTTGGCCAGTTTGGGTCAGCTGTCCTGGGTCTGTCCCCTCCCAGCTCCTTTTGCACCCCCAGCCTGCCCACTGGCAGGACAGAGAGAGAAGCTGAAAAGTCCTTGGCTTAGTGTAAGCACTGCTCTGCAACAAGTAAAACATCAATGTGTTATCAACATTAGTCTCATCCTAAATCCAAAACATAGCACTCTACCAGCTACTGGGAGGAAAATTAACTCTCTCCTAGCTAAAACCAAGACAGGTACACAGGATTACAAAGTGCAGAGGAAATCCCTCTCCAAAAACATAGCCCATAACTCCCTCCAAGGGCTTTCCAGAAAAGTGCTCTCTCAACACAGAAAGAGATGGGTCCGTAAATGTTGTCTCGTCCTGCTCAGTCTAAACCTACATTGCCTAGGTCTGCTATCTCTTCAGTTGTGGACATGTTACACACTCTGTCTCTCCCACATTCCCCATTGTTTCTTGCCATCTTTCAGATGAGTTGCTGTTGTGATTGATGGCTTACACAGGTCATGAGTTTACCTGAGTTAAAATCCTAGCATAGGTTAGCAAGCAGTCAGACAAGTGCCTAAAGAGAGCCTACAGGAAAGATGAGGAGGGGGTCTTTATCAAGGAGTGTAGTAATAGGATAAGGGGTAACAGTTCTTTGTTAAAAGAGGGTAAATTTAGATTACATATTTAGGATAAATCCTTTTCTATGAGGGTGGTGAAGCACTGGAACAGGTTGCCCAGAAAAGCTGTGGATGCCCCATCCCTGGAAATGTTCAAGATCAGGTTGGATGGGGCTTTGAACAACCTGGTCTAGTGGTAGGGGTTGGAAGTGGATGATCTTTCCAATTCCAGTTCCAAGGTCCCTTCCAACCCAAAATGTCCTGTGATTCACATTATAAGAAGGGGCTTTCAAAAGAGCTTTCCAAATTTACTCAAATGCTTGGACAAATGTTTGACCAGCTCTGATTTTAGGTATGACCCTTAGTGCAACAGGTGACATTAAGATGAGAACAGTAATAGGAAAGGAACATTTCTCATCCATTCAGTTTTTTCTTCTAATAGCTGAATAACTTTTACTTTGGCTCACCCAGGGCACTGTGATTTCTATTTGCCTCAGGAAAATCTGTAGTCTCTTTAGGTTGTACACTAGTCCAAGCCTCTTTGTTATGTTCTTGTTTTCAGTTATCTTACAAATCAAGAAAAGAAGCATTCCCTACTGTGAGATCTCTTCAGTATTTGTTTGCTTAAG
>NC_048896.1:82071292-82082786 GCF_011077185.1 Oxyura jamaicensis | reverse complement strand
TTTTTTTTTTTTTTTTTTTTTTTTTCCTAAATGTGTCACACAGGTAAATTTTTCTTTTACCGTCTACTTTCAACATTCATTATTTTTCCAAGATGTCAAGATAGAAGAAGGCCTCAGTAAAAAGCATAGCTACATTTTAACTGATTTTAAAATGAATAATGGTGTGTATGTTTCATGTTATCTATTAAATGTTATCTATAAAATAACTAAAATAAAATAAATAAAATAAAATAACATGTTATCTATAAAATATTAGAACTACTGAAAACTAAGTTTTCTGGCTCACAAGTTTTTTTCTGATATTACATAGCAACAAAGTGCCAGGAAGACAAAGAACAACCATCAGTTGAATTTTGCTTACTACAAAGTCACAAGCGAACAAGGCTGAAGAAAGCAAAGGCAGCCCAGCATAGTGCTATATTCTACCTTCTACAACATTCACTAGAGAACTTTGAGTTTATATCACCATGTTATTCTTTTTTGTTGTTGTTTGTTTTGTTTTGTATTGTTTTGAGAACTACCTAAAGTACACTGGCAGCCTAGACTATGGGCTCATTGATTTTGCTAACCTAGCTGAGCTAACCTAACTTACCTTTAGGTTACAGAATTCGACTATTAAATCACAGAACACTAAGCTCTACTGCTGGAGGTTACTTCACCTCTCACATATAAGAATTTTTTAGTTTTCAGGTCAGAAACTGTGTTGTAGTGATAATAATTATTTGTTGCTTGGAGAAGGCCCACTTCAAGGTCCTTTCTTCATTGGCACTGTGCAGATACATGGTAAGAAATCTAGTAGGTTTACAATAAAAAAAACATGGGATAAAAAATCTTTTTTCTTGATCTGTAAAGATTTTTTGAGATTTTGGAAATACTCTTGTCCTCTATTTGGATGAAATGTCAATATAAAATTTAAAAAGAGTTATGATGAAAGTGGATCTATTCAGATCATCAAACATGACAATGACTTTGAAAGTTATATTTTTATTTTGACTTGAAAAAAGTCAGTACATTTTCAATTACTAATATGTTGAGGCTAAAGTCATTTTCTAGTAAACAGATGCAACATTCAATTGGAAAATATCTACATGGACTTCTCAGACATTTATCAATGTTTACCCAGTTGTTTACAAATTGGGACATTTGCTAACATCAAAACTGTTTCCCTATTACTTTGGAAAGTTAAATACTGCCTCTGTTTTAATACACTGAACATATGTGACTAGTTGAGACACAGGAACATATCAGACAACTACTAGCTCTTACCAAAACCATGTGTTTTTGAAATAAACATCTAGAAATTTTCCATGAGACAAACCCACACACAAACAAGAATGAAAACCATAAATTGGAAATTAGAACATATGCATAATTTTCTAGATCACACAATATTTTATTTGACAGCAAATCATCTTGTTCTCTGTTGTCAATGTCATTTTCAAAATTATGCTTCATTACACTTTCTTTTCTCTATTCAAATATGTAGGAATGAAAATAGAATTAAAACAAAAATTAAATGAACATGTTTCTTACAGTACTGTTTAAACAGGACATTAAACAAAAATCACAGACAGTTTCACATTACTTTAAATGTTAAGCTTCAATTCTGTTTTAAAAAACAAGTGAAACTGAAGCTTGGGGGGTTGAGGGGTTACAGGGAAGGGGGGGGGATGCAGGGAAAAAACACGACAACATTTGTCTTAGCTAAACAATCTTGGAGCAGATTTCCTTAGTTTGCATGTGTACATCCCCAGCTGCTACTCTTGTGCCCTGAGTTCAGATTATGAGTGAGACTGAAACTTCCCAGAAGGTTTCTGACATATAAATTATACTCTGGCAAGTCAGCTGCATCCCCACTATTTCCCTGTAACACTTCAAACTGGTCAAACACCTGAAGTTACCTCTAGTCAGAGCCATGGCAAGGTGTTTGGACATCAAGATCACTCCTTCCCTTCTGTGAAATGACTTTTCTGAATCCCTCTCCCCAGGCATAGAACTCTTTGGTTTAAATGCCTTTCCACTATCCCAAATGCATTCTGTCCAGTCTAATTCCTACCAGGAGCTGTTGGGGCTCAGATTATCCACCCCAGCTGTAGGACAGCCTCAGCAAAATCCCCAGCACCAGTCTCACCTTGTCAATCCCACAGTGGGTCTTCAGTCCAGTCTGGAACCATATTTTTCCTGTGCACTGCTAACCCTGGAGATGGGAAACCAAGTTCCAATTAAGGCCCTGACATCCCACCTGGCAGCAGGGCTGTGGCTGAGTCTGCACAAGGGAATTTAGGGTCTCTAGCATCAGTTAACAAAGCACTCATTTGAGAAAGACATGGTTTTTGTTGATCATTGTTATTTAAAAATCATAGAACTTGAGAATGAGTTTTCTTCACAAGAGCTAGACTCTGGATTTTTTAAACAGGCCATGTAGGGTAATCAGCATTGTAATCTTTCCTGGATAAACATTGTTTAACATCACTGAGTGCTTCAAAAACCTGTAGAGTGGGTTGGAGTTTTCAAGAAATTAAATGAGATTGATAAGCTTTTTTTTTTTTTTTTTTTTTTTTTTTTTTTGTAGATACATGGGAGTGGCATCTCTTGACACTTGTGATAAGAGTGAGGTACAGCCATTCCAGTTTGACAAATGCCACTGTGCAAACAGTAAGAGGGAATGGCATAACTTGGAGTAACTGATAAGAGAGATAATCTGTTAGCACTTGTAAACTGTTCCAGTCATTAATTGCATCCTAAATAATTAGCAGCTAATAGCTCCTTAATGCCCATGAAGTTACATTGAGGTCTTAGTGCAACTTCCAGTGCTGGTGTGGTGGTCAGATAGTCCACCTTTTCTCTGGGGTTGTAGAGCACTCTGCACAAATGACACAACACTCTGGGGTGGAGCAGGTCCTGAAGACCACTGGTGGCTGAGCAGATTACCCATTCAGTTTTAGCTTTCACAGTCTATGTCAATATTTCATTTAATAACATTTTAGCAATCTTTTGTGAGACATTATATCAGCACTCTTGATCTATCCAAGTGTTTCAAGAAGGGTTCCTCTCCCAAAACAGAAAGTTTTGTTTTCTGCAGATCTTAATCCTTGTACTGCTCACTATATTTTACAAAATATTTTTTCTAAAACAGTACAATTGAAAATATAATCTACAACAGCATTTAGAAAATAATCCCAAGCTACTTTTTATTTACTGTATTTAAAAGATTAAAAAATAATTTCTGTTATAACTACTTACTTTACAGGGTTTTTCTGTAGTGTCAGTGTAAATATGTCTGAAGGGAGTTCAAAGTAGACAAACATTCTCAACTTGATAATACTTTATTTTCTTTATGAAACAAATATTTTTGCATTTCCAAAACAATTGAGATCTAACTCCATTTCTCTGTGATCAACTGAAATGCATTCAATTTTACTCTTGTATTTCATTTGTGGAGCTATTGGAGAAATCTCAGAAATAATACAGGAACTGACAAGCAGAACTTTTCTTTACATAAAAATAATGGATATATTCATGCTCTCCATGTTGCCAGTATTAGATGTAATTTTACTTGCTGATGGATGTCCTGGCATCTTCAGTGAAGGAAATTGTACACAGCACATATTTAGTCAGCTTTTGAAGTGTTTACATAGTCATTGTCTTATCTCCTTGAACATCTCCAAAATATGTAAAGTAGTTGTATAATAGGCTAGACTCCTAGCAATGTGCTAAATGTTAAATTTGCAAAATTCATCTAACTTAACTGCAGTGCTTTCTACATTTAAAAAGAAAAAAAAAAAAAAAAAGTACTGGTATTAATTACACATTTTTTTCTTCTATTTAGTTGTCACGACTTCCTCTGTGTGTGTATGTTTATGTACATACCTGTATATTGATGGACACACATGCAGATTCTTTTGAGGTTATTTTATATCAGTTCAGTTGAAATATTTCTGATAAGTATGAGCTCTTTTGGAACCAAATCAATGAAAGAAACCGTACAGTGTTTTATGACAACATTAAAGTAATTTGAAAATCACACTTCAAACTGAGCAGGTGCACCTCTCACTTGTAGATGAGCCCTGACTCAAAGGATAAGAAACGCCATTTTCCGTGAAACTGGGCCCTGGGCACAAATCCTTGAAAATGTTGTCCTTAAAATTTATTCCGAAGTTCATTGTAGCTGCAGCATAACACATTTACCGACATGTTTTAGTACAGTAAATGCCTTTTGGGCCATCTCATTCCACTCTGTAATTGTTTTCAGGGGAAACCCTTACCCTCTCCTTGATTTATGCAATACAGATGGTTGGTAGAACTTGAATTTTTATTGATGCATAGTAATATCTTTCTCAACACCCTTAAAGAAAGTGACATAATTCTTTAAGACATAATATTACACTTAGGAATTGCTCTAGAGGATCATCAATCTTTTGTGAAACTCTTAGAGCACTCTGCCAGTGTTAAATAAACCATGACTAGAAATGAAATTCAAAATAGTTTGAGTGATTTCTGCAAAACGTTCTCCATTTGCCAATTATGTAGCACTATATTTTATCCTATAAGTTATTCATTATTCTTTGCTAAAAATACAGCATTAGCAAGGGATTTTGTGAGTTCCAGAAGAATTACAGATGACCCACTTCATGAAAACCAGACATTATTTTATTAAAAATGACAAAGTTAATGAACTAAGGGATGATGATGTGGTATTTGTTTATCAGTTTTGCTTTCTTGGTAAGAAAATGCATTCAAGCCTAGCTGAGAAGAGTATTTATTCAAAGACATGTTGTAAAACCTTAGCCTGAGTCTTCTGAGATGGTGCCTTATTCACACCCCATCTTGATGGCTGTTAGCTCATACCAGAGTTCAAAAAGGCAAAGCCCAGAAGGAATAAACATGATCCAAATATTTGACTTAATATTAAGAAGGCCATACCCATGTCAGCATTCCTTCTCACTTCTCCTAGAAATCCTTTCCTTATAACTATTCTCATCTTATTCAGCCTCCTCCCCATCCCTACTTTTCCTTTAGATTTGACATGTTAGCTCAAAATCTGAGCTGGGACCTTTAAACACATTCTGAGTTTAGCTTGCTAAAGTTTTGAAACATTCTAGGTTATTTATTTATTTATTTATTTGTTGCCATTTGATTTAGCTTCAAATAATGAAAGGGATTTTGCAATTTTGCTTTTAGTGCTACAGCACTGGGAGCTCTGACCTGAAGACAGTGATACTTCCCCACAGTCTGTACATTCCCCACACTGTCTGTACATGTTTCATTGGACTTTGAAAAATTCTTTGCCCAAAAAGAAAGCTGAGTCAGGAGTATGTTTATGACTCCAATATGTCTAACATAGAAAATACAATCGAACCCCCAGAATAAGATAACAAGTTGAGTGTAATGAGAAAGCAATGATTTGAAACTAGCTTTTAGATTTTCCTTCCCAAAATGTTTCCAGGCCCCACAGACAGCCTTGACTCAGACTAATAGGGAGAACAAATTTTCATGTTGCCCATAGTTCATTGCATGCTATCTGTATTACTGTTGAAAATCAGGAAATGCTGATCTAGAAGAAGATGGTTATGTTTTGAAATATCTCTGGTTTATTCAGACTTCCTTAACTGCTTGATACCTCAGTACTGTCCCTTTGAAATAAACAGATACCAGCTATGAAAGGGGATGTTTTCTGCTTCTAAAGGAAAAGGAGATGTGATCCTACATAGCTATGATCACGTGTTATACTTTAATTTCCATGGTTTAGCTTCCTAAAATGTCTGTAATATGAGACAATAAATAAGAGAAACATCAACTATAAATCTGGGGAGTTGTTTTAAAGTACGGAAACAAATAACAAAGTTTATAGCAAACAAACAAACAGTTTATTTATTTATTTATTTATTTATTTATTTATTTATTTATTTATCTATTTCTGGTTTATGGCAAAACAATTCAAAGTTTACCATGTAGGTTTTAAATAGTGATTTTCCATTAGCAACAAATGTACCAGAAAAAAAATCATAAAAACCTTTGCCCTTTAGTCCTGATTATCTAGGCAGTGATTCTCAGAATATATCTACATTTTGTATAGTCCAACGTTAGTTAACATTTTAGAATAAATCCTAGAGTAATACTCATATAGTGCAGTGCTTGGTAGGTTATTGCACCTGGTGAGACCTGACTCAACTGGCAGTTCTGCCGAGCACTACATGCAGTAGGCTACCATCTCAGTCAAGTCCCGAGGTGTCTTTTCACCAGACTTCTTTGAAAAAATATCATTCATACATGTGTTTGTTGACAGAGAGGCAGTAGTTCAAGAAAATTGACTAAATTGTCATGGACTCAGGTCTGAGAATAATCAGACACCATTCCTGCAGAATCTTTAGGAAAGACTACTAAGAGCTTTATGGCATAATTTCACGGAGACAGGGTGTTTGAGTATGACTAGAGATTAATGTGTCTAGTCTGAAGCCCTATAATTTCTTTTGACTTTCCCAAAAGTTGATTCCATCATATATGAAATAATCCCAGGACAAATTGGACAAAACCCAGTTTTTAGTGAACTATATTTCAGCTGCATATGTTTGACCAGCTCTAACAGTTTACAAAACTTATGGACATAGAAACGATTGAAGTATTTCACTATTTAGTACTATAAATAAAAACTTTTATCCTAATTATTAAAGCACATAGGACAGCTATAATGACATCTCTATCATTTCCTTAAAAGTCTGCTGCATTTTTGGAGCTAAAATATTACTGCAATCTCATAATGTAAGAATTGTGTGTCAGAGCACATGAAGAGCAGGTTCTGGGAGTGATAGTCTTTGCTCTTACTGTAAATAACAGTGAAAGGCATATCTTGTCTGCCAGCACTGCAGAAGAGAAATTATAATAATTTTCATATATTAAAAAGTTAAGTTTTCAGAATTCATATATTAAAAGTTGAGAGAGAGAAAGAGAGAGAGGATTTGTCTTCATTAAAAGTACAAAATCAACCAATAATATATTAGCTTATTATTCACAATGGAAGAGCTCCTATTCTAAGGTATTAT
The DNA here is from genome assembly GCF_011077185.1 of Oxyura jamaicensis. Classification (NCBI taxonomy): domain Eukaryota; kingdom Metazoa; phylum Chordata; class Aves; order Anseriformes; family Anatidae; genus Oxyura; species Oxyura jamaicensis. Next base: position 82,075,746 of record NC_048896.1, on the reverse strand, counting down.
TTCTTCTATGTTAAGAAACTTAAATGTTTATTTATACTATTTCCCATTGAAGTTAACTGAGTTGACATAAAGAACATTCAGAATCTCTTTTTCAGGTATTGGCTTTGCTGTTGATTTGGAAAAGAAAACACTGAAAAGTTTTTTGAAACTTGTCTCTTGTACCTCCAAAGTCTACTTAACAAAAGAATAATCCTCCTCCCTTAAAATCATCACCTAATTAATGCTCAAAGTACTGTGTCTTTTCTGGTTATGACTAACTTTTCCCAAATTATAAGAAAAAAAAATCACCATATCTGTAGATATTTGTTACTTTCCCTGGAGACTTACTATCGAGGAGAAGTCTGAGGAACTCATCTCATTTGGTGAGTATTCAAAGCATGTTTGAAATACATGAAAGACAACCTGCATTCAATAAATCTGGTTTAAAACAGCTATTGATCCTTATTCATAATGCTCATGATTATTTTCAGCATAATTTTTATATATTTTTATGTTTTTATACATTTTTATATTTTTATATATTTTATATTTATATTTTATATTTTTTATATATTCAGCATTATTTATGTATTATTTATATATTCCTCTCTTTACAAGAAGGTGAAACGCTGGTTCAAAACCAAAAAAATAAAAAATAAAATTCATACATATTTGCATACAGTGATGCTGTTTAAGAACTACACTCAAATTTTCAGGTAAAGACTAATGAACACATCACAACTGGAACAGATGGCACAGACCATTTTCTAGTTGATTAACTTTTATAGATCACTGAAGAATCATCATGGAATAGATATAATCCAGAAAAAAAAAAAAAAAAAAAAAAAAAAAAAAGAAAAAAAAAAAAAGGAAGATTCCTGAACTATATTTAAGACGCTTATGCCATTTAGGTTTAATTTTTAGGATCTATTAATTTAATTATAAAAAGGATAAGGATACATAAAAAATATAGAGAGAGAGAATGAATATTTCATTGGAATTGGACGAGTCAAATAACACTGTCATGTGTAAAATATTTATAAGGAAAATATATATAATCCTGAACTGTGTGCATGTTACATAATTTATGGAAGTAACAATTTGTTAAATGGTACTTTTTGGTAATTGAATTTCATCAACAAATCACTGTCTAGTTATTTAAGCTATACAGCTAGTTATTTAAGCTATATTTAAGCTTAAATTGTACAAATATATAAACTACCTTTATAATTCTTTCAGAAAGAGTATTCTATATTTCAGTTGAATCAAAAGAGAAGATTGCTGAATTTCCCTTTGAACTTAAGATAAATGACATTTTTCATTTGTATAAAAATAAATCAATAAGAACTAGCTCATGAGAAGCTCACAACAGCATATGTTAAGTGTCATTCAAAGTCTCATTATCAATACTTGACCCAAGGGCTGTTGTTTCTACTCAGTTGTTATTAATTCACTCAATGAGTCACTCGAAGGAGTATTTAAAAGGCTGCAGTGAGATACCTCTTCGCATAATGTACTGCAAAATTATTTCAGTTTGGACACTCACTCTTTGTTGCTGTCAAGGGGAAGAAAATTTTATATTTAAGAATGTATAATATTTTTGAGAAAAACAAACAAACAAACAACAAAAAAAAAAACTATAAGGTAAAAGACATCTTGTGAAGCTAATCAAATACTCAAACAGAAGAAACGTGCAAATAACCAGTAATTTTAAAGTGCTAACTAACAAAAATATTTTCCTAATTAGTTGTACTCTTCAGTTACCTATTCACAGAAATGTTTATTCCAGTTAAACAGAATAATTGATTATATTATTTTTTTTTCAAAATTCTTTAGTGAATTTGAAACCATCATTAACAGTAAATTAGAATTGTTCATATTTCTTCAAAAAATACTGCAGAATTTCATATATTTCCTTCAACTGTAAACACATCTTAAGTAGCTAACTGTATAACCACTTCAAATGATGAAAAGTAATATAAACCATATGAACCATTAATTATGTCAAATACATTATTTTCTTTACATACACATATTTAAACTTGCATCTGTTCATATAAGAAATACCTGATGCTGCCCCAAAGAACAATTCCTTCATGTGTGAAGAGATAAGCACAAGTATTTTATTAGGAGAACACTTCTTTGGCCTTTTTTTTTTTTTTTTTTTTTTTTTTTTCCTCTAACATAATCAAAATTGCAACAATGAGCACTTAATACTTAAGCCTGACATGAAACCACATTTAACAATAAATAATATAATAAAAAATATAATAAAGAATTTATTAAAAGGGAAATATTTTCCCAATAGATCATTTTCTGTGTAAGCATTGCCATAATATCTAATAAGATTTTTCCAGGTACTTAAAGAAAAATATATATATATAATAATAATGCTAATCATATGAATGCAACTAGGTAGACAAATCCAGAGATAACAAAAGAAAAGAAATAGAAGACACTCAGCAGGTGCAATCACTAAATGGGAAAAAATAGCCAAAGGATTTATGAAAATAATGAAAGCAGTGATTTATAAAAATATACTATAAATTTGTTTCTTGATGCCTACTGTCTCATCCATAACCTTTATCATCAAAGCAACACAGGTCAGCTTAACTGAAGTGAGAAGAGATTCAGAACGAATGTGAACTATAACCCATACCATTTTTTCCTTATAACATGATAGCTAGCAAAGTTTTCTAATTGTTATTTAACTAAACTTCGTGCTTAATAGAGTCTGTTCAGCTTCAGTAAATTCTGTCATACTCCCCAGAATAACAGTCAGTAACCTTTTCTCTGTAGATAAGCTGCAAAGCTGGGTGGCCCAAGGTATACCTCAGGTGCAGCGTCTGGTGGTAGTGATGCTCCTGTTCAGTAGGAAAAGTTGTGGGAGAGGGACCACAGTTGGAAATCGCTTCTGCGAAACCTGTGCTCTGGTTTGATACCCACCAACAAAGCCCTGCATCACACTCCCCTGTGACTCTGGCATACCATGGATTAGGTGAAGTTTCCTCTTGTGGAACATGAAGATGAAAATGTTTCAGAGGAAGAGAGCACATGAGAGATGGCAGACGTAAGGTGCCCACCCACCTCTTCATTCTTTCTGAAAGGACATCTCAAATGTTTCAGCAGAAAGAGCCCAAAAACCTGGTGCTTATGTGGACACATCAGGGTGTCATTGAAGGAAAGTACCAGTACTTAATGGGGGCCTACAAGAAAGCTGTGGAGGGACTCTGTCAGGGAGTGTAGTAATAGGACAAGGCGTAGTGGCTTTACACTAAAAGAGGATAGATTTAAATTACATAATTGGGAGAAATTCATTCTTATGAGGGTGGTGAGGCAGTGGAATAGTTTGCCTAGAGAAGCTGTGGATGCCCCATCCCTGGAGGCAGGTTGAATAGGACTTGGAGTAATGTGGTCTAGAAGAATGAGTCCATGCCCATGGCAGGGATGTTGGAATGAGGTGATCTTAAGATTCCTTCCAACCCAAATCATTCTATGATTCCATGATTCTATGAAAGTGTGACAAACCACAGTGTGGTTCCACTGGGTTTTCAGTGTGCACTTGTCAACCCGAGTGCCCATACTGACTGAACTAAGCAATGACCTAGGCAGAACCAAGTTCTCACTATACTGAAGCTGAGAAGTTAACAATGAGAAGAGAGTTGTTCTCCATTCACTTTCCATATATACTACGCTCACTGTTGAAAAGAATGAAGCAGTTATGAGATCATTGGTCTCCTAATGTGAACCAGTGTTGCCACCCTATGTTGGTAGTTTTGTTGTATACCATGTTATTAACATGTCTGTCTAAAATCCCATTCAAACTTGTTTTTCTCTTGATACAGAAACATTTTCTAATTACTATTTTCCCCTACAAATGTGATATACAAGGTACTTAAGGAAGCAATTTAATTCCAAGTTTGTGAATACTGAAAAAGAATTGTTAGTTCATTCATGGATTTATTTAATGCCTCTACTATACGAGGCTTAACTTCTGCTGTGGGTTTCAGAGAAAATTGACTTCTCTTTGAGAATTTCAATGTTACTTTTGAAGCTCAAATTGTACTATATAGCATAACAAGCACATGAAACTCTATTAACCACTATGTAATGTATATGACCATCTCGAACTACTCCAAAATATGGATCCAAAACTGAGAGATGGAAAATATTCTGACCATCATTAAGCATGTGGCATATTTTGAAATACGATACCTTTTTTATTATTTTTTTATTATTATTATTTTTTGTGCAAAATTTACAGACTTCTCTGTTCAGTTCTGTTTGGGGCATCTCAAATAGGTATTTTTTTGTTCCTATTCGATTCTTAATTACTTAGACAGTTAGTGAAAGCTGGAAAGAAAATCCAGAAAGCCAGATATTGTCCTTCCCAACTGTAATGATCAAGTTGAGAAGGGAAGGGAGAAAGGAAGGAAGAAAGGAAGGAAGGAAGGGAGGGAGGGAGGGAGGGAGGG
>NC_048896.1:82070534-82071192 GCF_011077185.1 Oxyura jamaicensis | reverse complement strand
GGAAGGAAGGAAGGAAGGAAGGGAGGGAGGGAGGGAGGAAGGGAGGGAGGGAGGGAGGGAGGAAGGAAGAGAAAGAAAGAAAGAAAGAAAGAAAGAAAGAAAGAAAGAAAGAAAGAAAGAAAGAAAGAAAGAAAGAAAGAAAGAAAGAAAGAAAGAAAGAAAGAAAGAAAGAAAGAAAGAAAGAAAGAAAAAGAAAGAAAGAAAGAAAAGAAAGAAAGGTTAAATAATGAGAAAAAAATGAGAAATTTCTTAGTCTGCTTGTACGAGGATGTGGAAGTCATAACATTTTGCTTGGCAAACACAAAATCTAAATAGAACATGAAAGTGTCTTAAAGCTGCTTAGAGAAAACAGAAGTTGGAACTTCTGTTAGAAGTAGGTTGTTGTACAGTTGAAAAAAAATCAACCAAAATACTATTGGTATACTAGAGAAAGCATTTGCTGTTTTCAGAAAGCGTGTGTGAACCTTGTTCCCAAATGGTCTGTAATGTTATGAAGGCTGAATTGTCAGAAAACAAACAAACAAACAAACAGAACAAACAACAACAACAACAACAAAATTGAAATGGCAAAGTCAGAATATGAGGATAAAATGAGCTTACTTATTCTTGAAATCATACTCCTTAATTTAAAAAAAAAAAAAAAAAAAAAGGGAAGGGA
>NC_048896.1:82063330-82070434 GCF_011077185.1 Oxyura jamaicensis | reverse complement strand
GGGAAGGGAAGGGAAGGGAAGGGAAGGGAAGGGAAGGGAAGGGAAGGGAAGGGAAGGGAAGGGAAGGGAAGGGAAGGGAAGGGAAGGGAAGGGAAGGGAAGGGAAGGGAAGGGAAGGGAAGGGAAGGGAAGGGAAGGGAAAGATGTGATTATAATTTCTCATAAAAATACTTATTAATCTTTTGTATCTAGAGATGGTTAAAAAAATTGCCACATTTATTTTTGTTTCTTTTACAGTCTAAAAATCCATTTGGATTTAGATATGTTAGTACAAAATTAACCAACATTTGGTTTTCACTGACATTTTCTATGAAGGGGAAAATCTTTTTAAGATCAACATTTCTTGTGATTGTTATTGATTCTAATAAGTGCTGATCAGCCATTTTTCCAGAACTGAATCCTCATTTTCTTTTTTATCAAAACAGAATTGTTAACAACTCTAATTTATTTTCCTGTTCTTTCATATGTAATCAAGATCAGATGTCAAGCCCAATAAATAAGTATACAGGTTACTGACAATGTCAATATAATACATCAACATTTCAAAAGAATATAAATATTGTATTGGATGCATGGCATTACTTATAATCTCAGTTTCCATACCAATAACTGTAGAAGCAGGGAAATACGGAAATTTCCTAAAAGAAATTGAGTTATTTAAATTCTAGTTTTGAAAATTATTTAGCTATTTTGGTGGCTAAACTGCAGCAGTCATTTTTTGAAAATTAATTCTATAAACCTCTCAATCATTCAGCCTATTATTTTTAGTGAAATATTTTTTCTCATAATCTATAATCTAAGTATTCTGTATTCTATAATTGTTTAAAAGTACACACAAATCTAACTATCATTTTGCCCTTCTGCTCTAATCTACCCTTCCTATTACTTAAGAAAAAATAAATCTACATATTACTCTTTGTTTTTTAGTCAAGAATATGTCCATTGATCACACTTGAAATATCCCAGAGACATGAAAGAATTTAGATAATTGGCATGTAATCACTTTTAAGATGAAGAGTGGTCTTTGCGTGGTGTATTTCACACATTTTTAATTTTATTCTGGCACTCTCCCACAAACCTGCTTAGAAATTTGAAGATTGCTCTGGCTGATGGGAATGTGACAAAATGGTGGGTTTCCTCTGAGGTAAGGAAAAATAAATAAATTAATTAATAAAATTAATTATGTAGTTTTAACATCAAGGAAAATGCTTCAAATGGCTGCCACAACATGACCTTTAGTGGAGGAATCTGTTACATGTGATAGGCAGCTGTCACTTCAAGAAAATTCTTGAGTGTACCTGGGAGAAATAGCCTTAAAAATTATAAGGAAGTTAAGAGTTATGTTATTGTCTTGAAAACAGTGAATCACATTGTATGTTCTGTACTTGTCTCTGCTATAGCACTTATTTTGACTACTTTGCATTATCCTGTCCAGCTGTGTTATTCATCTCCAACCTATCTAAATATTTTTCAGTCACATTATTTGTTCTGAAGTCATTGTCAGTCTGCAGGTGAACTCCAATACTTCTCCATCATTCTTAGATAGCATGTATCATAAAAACAATTGCATTGTTCTAGTTCAATACACTCAGCTTTATTGCCTGTTATTAGAGATGGTTGGAAAAATTTTATTGAAATAACCTTTTAATACAGAAGAACAGAAAACATTTTTGTTAATATTTTAGTGAAAATGTTCTTTCAATTTTCAAAGAGTTGTGTTTTCTGTAATCTATATATTTGTTGTTATCACTCCTTACAGAGAGTAATATACACCAAAAATACTCTAGCAAGCATCCCACTTTGAGACATGAGACTGCCATCTGATTTAGATTCTTCTTCACAGTCCCACAACACTTTCCCCTCCTTTCTTGCTACTCTAGCCATTTCTTATATCTTATCAAATCTTGTTGTTAAACTGAAAATTTCCAAGACTTGTAATACTGTGTCAAATCTGCACTTAGGGAACTTTCCAATCTGCAACTGTGCTGCCAAATGCATCTATTAAAGTATCTCACAGGTGCTGAAATTAGAATTAGAACTTCCAGTTCTATCAGAGGAGCTGAGTAAACTCCTGATAGACAGTGAAGATAAGAATGAAATTTAAGACACAAATGAGCTGGAAGGAAGGTGTCTTGCAGGCATGTCTCATGCATTTTAAAAAGCTGAGGAAATGAGAGGTAGCCGATGGTTCTTTAAGAAGAAAAATGAGGAAAAGGTGGATTTACTATTTCCTGAATGTGCTAGAAAGTTGCAGTGCTTGCTCTGCTAAGGAAGAAAGCAGTTGATCACTCTTCTAAGGAAACCACGTATAAAGCTTGAAGAATAAAAGCATATATTTGAACTAAGAGGACAGGATGCATTTGTGTAACTGAGAGACCTGAGCCATAGCATTAGGAAAATGAGGAAATGACTCAGATCTCAGCCCAAGTAAGATCAGCATGCCTCAACTTAGTTAAACATCAGTGCTTCAGAAACATTTTTCTGCCCACTACTTTCTCATTTGTTTGTAGTGACGAAGCATGGATTCTGCTCCCATGCTTGGGTAAACTGTGGTTCTATATGAGTGTAGTTAGGCTGTTTCATAGAACTGTAAGAAGAAAAAAAACTAAGGTTTAGTGAAACTTCATAGTCTTCCAGAGCAGTTGATCTGCTATGCAACTCATTCATTGTCACTTTTTTTTATTATTATTTTTATTTTTCCAAAGGCCTCCCACCACACAATCACTTATATACTTAATATTATAATAAAGCATAACTATCCACTATATCCCTAATATGTAGTAAGAGATGCTAATATTTTCCTCATATGATACTCATGCAGAAGAAGGATTTCTCACATACAGCCCTTCAGTGTCTCTGTTAGAGGAAGTTCTGCCTGCATGTACTTTCACCTTTTAAAAACATCTAGATGCTGGAGACAAGCTGAGAGACAACAGTATACTGTAAAGGGAATCCCCAGTATTTTATGCACAGGCTCTTTGAATACCAAGGAGGAAAATCCAGTAGAACAAGAGACTATATCTAAAAGTTTGTTTAATTCTTGCTGTTTAATTCTTTATCTTCCAGCCTACTTAACAGTAAAAAAATTGGAAAGGACTGAAAATGACATGAGATTCTTCAATGGTTTGATCATGTTTCGAATGTCAGAACACTAGGAGGAAACTGATGGAATGGAAGGGTTTTAAAGCATGTGCCTTTTGGAGGGTTCCTTGCAGCAATGAACATTATGGTGTGGATTACTGTCACATTTGGGATATTAGATGAGATTTAATAAAATTCCGGTGTCCTAAGCACCCATGTTAGATCTGTCTTGAACAAAGTCCCAGACCAAAATTCAATGCATTAATTGCACCAAACTACCCAACACCTGAGACCTCTTATAGTTCTGCAATTACTCTCCAAGCCAAAGTTTTCACATGCAATGGGTGTCAGCCACTGTTATTGCTATGAGCCATATCAGTCTTTTATGAATACCTTACTGTTTTGCGAAATCTAAGCAATAGCTAAGTATACTCTGCATCCTCCACTGTTCACATTAGTATTTTAAAAAATGTTTTGGAAATTCTTTTGAAACAAATGAGATTCAAGCATTTATTTATTTATTTATTAAGAAAAGTCCTTCTATGTGCAAAAGCACACCAGTGGAGGGCTTTTGCCCTTTCATATTTTTGATTGCTTTCAGTTTCACAGCCTTTAGGAGAAGTTTGCCACCTTGAGGATTTTGCTGGGTCTTAGCAGGCTGTCATTTTCCCTACACAGCAGGCACTGACAGTGACAAGTGAGAGCGCTGACTCTCCACTGCTGGCTACCTGCTGCCTTTCTTCTCCTGTTTCTTCAGGAATAGAGTTTGATCTATTAGAATATAACAAGGGGAAAGGACTTAGCAATTGATATTTTAAGATCCTTTCCATTTGTTATGTTATGTTATGTTATGTTACGTTATGTTATGTTATGTTATTTTGAAAAACCAGGGTACCTTCTTTATATTTTTCCTGCAGAGGTAGGATGAATAATTTCTCAGGGCAACATGGATAATGAGTTATAACCTATGTGAATTTGCTGGGCAGCTTAGAACTCAGCTTTCATCAGCCTACCAAATTACTCTGTTCAGAACAGATGATCAATTTACAACAATGGGCAGTGCATTTTTCTCCAGTGAAAAATATGAGTAAAAAAAAAATAAAAATAAAATCTCTGTACTTTCCTTGGCTCTCCTGTTTTTGCTGAACTTCTCAGGACATTGCTTTGTCCCTTTCCCACTGTCAGCCATCATTCCTTTAAAAGCTTGCTATCTCCCAAGCTTGCTGTCTCCCAAGCAGATCATCCCATTATGAAAGCAGAAGTTTGCTTTAGTACAAGCATCTGCAACCAGCCTTTCATTTGAGGTTTTGGTGGGTGTTTAGGTTCAATGAGCATTTCAAACACCTGCCACATGGGAAACCACTGTAAAAACATACAGATTCCTTATTCAAGTGATCAGTAAATAAAAAGAAGGAGAGATTAGAGATCAAACCAAACCCAGGGATCCACCATGATCTTGATTTAAAATGTTGAACTAAATTTTTGTATGCTTCCTAGAGACAGTCAAATAATGATGGTGAGCATTTTGTAAGGAAAGCTGAGGATTTTTGTGGGAATTTAACTGTTTTGGTTTTGTTGTCTTTTTGTTGTTGGTGGTGGTGGGTTTTGTTTTATTTTTATTTTTTTGTTTTGTTTTATTTTTCTTTTCCTTGCGATCCTATCTTAGTGCTTTTGCCTATTTCTTAAATCAGCATTAACACACCTTGAGAGGATTGTACTTCTCCCGCCTGTTGAGTGCCTGGCCTGGGCAAAAAGAGATGGCTGATTTTCAAGGCCATCCATGTGACACTTCTTGTGAGTTATATGGTTAATTAACTTTTGAAAACATTGTTGAATTTCCTAGTTTTACCTAATTTAGTCTAAATATTAGTCACACAAACAGCAATGATCAAATTCACATCAGGGAATGCAGGCAAGACAGTAAAAGTTAATCAATGAAATAATAATCAGAATGCAAGGAAAAATGTATCTGAAAAGTCACGATAATATCAAATAATACCACTTTTCCATTTTCAGTGACATTTCAGTTTGATTTTGCATAAAATGAACAGAAAGGTTGGGTAACAGATTGTAGTAGGTATTGAAAAAAACAAGAAAACAGAAAAGTGATATGGAAAGGCGAGGAGTAAAAATCAATAAATATGAAATGAAATAAAAAGAAATAGTTACTATAAGGTAATACAGAGGACACAGCAGAAAAACCATCACCCTTTCCCTATATCATACAGAAATCCCCACAACAGGTGCTCTAGCCCAAATTGACAAAACTAATCTCAGTTTCAAACTGGTAGCTTTCCCTAATGTAGACAGCATTTCAGCAGTGTTCTCATTCATCTGCCTACTCCAGCTAGCCATATTCAGGTATCTATTTTTAATCTGTTACACCCTGGGTACTATAACAAGATTTCTGTAATGTATAAATTCAGTGTAATTATTCCCAAATGTTGCTGTGATCTCCAGTTTATTCCACTCTCAGGCAGAACATTATTGCCCTGTCCATAGCTTGTTGTCTTTTTAATATCTGGCTTAACCAAATTCCTATGTCCTGTCTCTCCTAATTTCAGAACTTTAAAGTGATTTTCTAGTCCCTATTTCCCTGGATATTTCTTCTCCTGTTTTTGTTTGTTTGTTTGTTTGTTTGTTTGTTTGTTTTTTTGAAATATTTTCCCAGTCAAAGGATAATATCCTGTGCTTGGGTCCATCCCTCTTGCATCTGTGTGTGTCTGGCAGCTCATCCCGGGCTGGCAGTTTCTGACCTCAATAGAAGAACTGACAGCTCTCTTCTTGGTTTGTGAAAGAACAGGATTTCTTTATTAGACCCTTCTTCCTAAGGGAACAAGGCTTATGTTATTATGTTGTCTGCATCTGTCAGAGTAATCCCTTCCCCCAGCCTTTGAATCGATATGCCTATTTAAATCAAATCTGACACAGAGTAGATATGTTGAAAATAATCAAGTTTTCCCAAGTTTCATGACAGTAGGAATTTGGGCAGGCAAAGACTATTGTACAGATGCCTAAACTAAAGGAAATCCTCCAGTGTAACCTCTTTTGTTGTACACTGGAGAATCTGCACTGAAGGTGTTTTAATCAATGGCTAAACTATAGAGATGCTTATATCACCAGATCTGGTGTTTTCTTAAGTGGCCAGGTCAACCAATCCTGACACATAAATCCTCGAAGCATCACAGTTTGTTACACTCACCGGTGCTCAAAGAACTTCCTGTCAATTTTGAATGAAAACAGTAATTCTCCATCATCAACATTTCCTTTTGTCCCAAGCATCATAGGTAGAATTCAGATAGAGGTTAAGTGTCATTCCAGGTCTCTGACATACAGTAAGTTGTATGTAAGTAACTTGAGGAACATGGCCAGCAATTTTGGAGAACTGGATCTAGATCTTAAATAAATATAACAGTGGCTTGCCAGGAAATAATTGTGCACATTGGGATTTTTTTCTTTTTTAGCTTATGAGGTACAAGTATCTCAGCATATCTGTAAGCAAAACAAATTACAAAGGTTCCCCCTGAAGCATATGTTTCGGTTTTCCTTTCAAAAAAGCATAATATGTTTATGAAATTAGGGTACTCCCCCAAAGGGCCTTGAATAATGATAAGATACATGAAATAACTACTATAGGCTTTGAAATCAGTGTTGCAGAAGATAAAGATTTAGCTAGGACATAGCTCAGTCAAACTTGATTAATTTGTGCCCGGTTGTGCCTAAGCAACCAAAACATTTCACTGGCAGGCAGTGTAAATGACAAGCACTGTATGTGTCACTGCTTTGTTGTCTGGAGGGGATTCTTTTTAATATTTATAAAAATGATCTGCAGACTGATTCAGCCCAACTAGGTCTATCTGTACTCCCATTATCTTATCACATCCCACAGTGGTACAAAACCTCAGAACTGAATTAATCGTAACATGGTATTTGAAATAAAAAGAAAAGAAAGAAAAGACAGGAAGAAAAGAGAGAAAGAAAAAAGAAAACAGAGAAAGAAGAGAGGAGAGGAGAGGAGAGGAGA
>NC_048896.1:82052760-82062930 GCF_011077185.1 Oxyura jamaicensis | reverse complement strand
AAAAAAAAAAAATCAGTTAGACTGAACATTAGGAAGAATTTCTTCACTACTTGAGAGAGTGGTCGAGTATTGAAACAGGCTGCCCAGTGAAATGGTGAAGTCCTCATCCCTGGAGGTATTCAAGAAATGTGTGGACATGATGGGACTCGGTAGGTCAGGTTGATAGTTGAAATTGTAAGTTCATTTTAATTTGAAGTTGATGGCTAGTCAGATGTAATAACATCTTGAAATTTCAAACAAAAGTCAAAATGTACTTGATTTCTTGCCTTTAAACTGTTCCTTCTTTAGTGTCAAAACAATTTAAACATTCAAAGGGTTAGGCAAAACACCTTAGATCTTGTCTTCACTGACCTAAAGCAGTATGTTTTTTCTTTTTCCTTTTGGCTAAAATATGAGTTGCCCTGTGTGTGAAAGACAAAACACTTTGGTATTTTCTATAACAGATTAGGAAAGGGTGAAGTGCTACCTTAATGAGTCACCACCTTGCAACACTGCAGTGTCTTTTTTTTCACTCCTTTTTCTCCATATTCTCTTCTAAACACAAAGTATCTCATATTTACCTCAGATTAAAAAATTTCATGTTCTTTGGTGCTGAAAAGAGATTATGGGAACTTAAAGAGTCAAGAAGTATCATATCTAGTCATCTGAAAATTGAGCCAAAGTGCATTCAATATCCAAAGGAGGCCCTGGGACGATGGAGGTTTTGTCTTAGTCATAGGGAATTTTTTGCAAAACTAAAAAGTTTGTGAACAAAAGACAGCAAAGGCAGATTGAACAATGTTTCAAGGAAACTGTGTGTGCAGGAAATAGAATAAAGAGAAATTCTAAGTATCCACATGCATAAGCTTTTGGCTGAAATATGCCTGGAATACAGTATGTTGTTCTGAATATTTAATCTTTGCCTTTCTTGAAAGCAGCAACAATAAAAAAATAGAAAAAATTCTATATAAAGTCAGATTAAGTTAATTCATTATTGCAGTCTAAAATAATCCATTCATTTTTATTCTGCAAGCCCTTCCAGTTTCTTGCAATAAATAAAACAGAGACTGATATCACTGTACCACTGTAAAAGACATATGTAAGGTTTTATACTGGTACACCTGAGATCAGGAATTGCCTTCTCATGTTACTACCACTGTAGACTTCTCAGAGCATATATTTTCATAGAGTCACAGAATCACAGAATGGTTTAAGTTGGAATGGATCTCTGGAGATCATTTTGTCCAACATCCCTTTTCAAGCAAGGTCACCTAAAGCCACTTACTAAGGACTATGTTCAGATGGCTTTTGAGGATCTTCAAGGAATGCAACCCTACAACATCTCAGGGCAATCTGTGCCAGTGCTCAGTCAACTTCACAGTGAGAAAATATTTCATGTTTTCATTTTTTATACTTTGGAAAGGACTAACCAGAGGACCGAGAACTTACTATTAAGTTGTTGATATTTTTTGCAATATTTAAATACATCCTGATGAATAAATTAATGAGCTTCCCATTGTCTATTTTAATATGACTTAATCATTTTAAGAGTAGGGCAGATTTCGTTCACAGACACAATTCAAAAAATCTTTCCCAGAAGAACAGCACTGAATTGTACTTTCACTTTTCAGCATATGCACAGATCCCCCAGATTCTAGTTCCATGAGGGGTTTCTTTACAAGATCCCTGGTAATGGAGCAGATATTTCTATTAGGATTTACCTGCATCCTGCCTGTAGCCTTTACCTCAGTGTCCCAGGCCTGAACATGTCCAGGTTTGCTGTTGCAGCTTGCCACATTGCATTCCATCCCCAGGCAAACATTGGCAAATCTGTGACTTGCTAACATCAAAGCACAGGTGAGCCTGAGTTTCTCTCCAGGATTATTCACAGATTCACACTATTTCGCCACAGTCTGAGATCAGGGCTTCTGACAAAACACAAAGCTGAGAATATTTCACAGGGTATCAGTTTCTTCTGAAAGCATTACTCTTAGCTCTGACAAACTTATTATGAATCAACATATTCAGGGCTTGGGCAAACCGAACTGATAACAGTAAAAATAAACAAATCTCCACAACATTAACTTTTAATACAAGAATATAAACAGAACCACCTACTCTGGATCTTGCAAAACCACCCTTTCCACAGGGACACTGAAGAATCACAGATTTTAAAAGTGTCCTGCTGCTGCCATCTGGCCGCCAGCCTCCTGCTGAGCCAAATTGGCACTTACAGCAGCAGCAGCAGTCACTCAGGGGAGGATCAGCTTCCACAAGCACTGATTTAGTGCCTTAGGAGACAGATTGGTAGTGACTTAAAGTAAAAGCTTTTGAGAACACAGTAGAAAAAGAGAAGTGAAAAGATGGGAAAAAAGGAAAGAGGAAGGGAAGGGAAGGAAAAGGAAGGGAAGGGAACAGGTGAAGGCAAAATTTGAATTTCAGTTTTCTTCATTTTCTCTGACTATAACATAGTAATTCCTACATGCTTTCATGAGATTTTCCAGGCCAATTGTGCTCTAAGTGTAATATATAAATCTTCTACCCTAATCTTATGGAAAGTGGTTATTTTGCCTTTAAATAAACACTGCTGACAATGAATGGTTTTGACATCATGGATGTATGCTTCCATTCCGTTTGATGTTTGGGGGTAAGGGCAGAAAAGAAGCAGTGAGTTTGACCAAAGCCCAGCATTAGAAGAATGGCATCCATATACATATGCATTTATGGGAATTAATTCAGTGTTGGCATTTCTACGTTCAGGCAAGCCCCAGACAATACAGGGGAAGCTGCACATGCACAGAAGGCATTCTGAAACTGTGGCCATTGGGTTCTCATTGAGTTTAATTTCTGTCACTGGTGGAAGTCATTTACAAGTGTCAACTATTGAGAGCTGTGAAAAAGCCACCCCACAATGTGATATTGTTAGTTATTTATTCTAAGAGGAAAAGTCTTATTAAAACAGCAGGAATGCTGCAATGTAATCAGACATGGAGTGCACCTTGTTGGTGTAGTGTTAGCAGACTTGCTCTGCATTGTGCTAGGCATGGCTCTGCCTTCCTTGTCATTTCTGCCTTCCTGGTGTCATTTCTCTCTGCATGAAGTCTCATGTTTTTCTGAGGGATTTGGTGGCATCAGGTCACTCAGGAAAGTTAAGTTACACAGCAAGCCCCTGTGTTGCTCTCTTAAAAGCAAAGAGACTCCAGTTCCCTTCAGTTTAATTTGTGAGCTTGAAGCCACAGTGCTTCATCCTGAAAGGGTCCAAAAAATGTCATTTATTTGTTTAACTACTTAACTTTTTGGAGGTTGTCATACCATAAGAGTTTAAGCAGGAACATTTACATAAGGCTTTCCTACCTGCTGCTCCTACCTGCTTGTTTCTGACCAAGACCACAGCATTTTGCACATTTCTCTGTGACATATGAACATCCAGGACAGAACTGACACCTCCTTGCCTCATAGACCCCATACTAGTGCTATGAACTGCATTTCCTTTGATTTTAGATTTCCTCATGCCAGACCTAAATCAAACACAAGGCTTTAGCAATGTTCTTGTCAGGCTTTCAGAAAGAAAAATCTTGAAAGACCAATTTCACATTCCAGCAAAATCATTTTCTGGTTGCAAAAGGCAGGATAATTTAAACTGCCAAGAGCTCCATGCTGTTGTGACCAGACTGCTTGTGGTAGAGGAGCTTGTTTACAGCTAGCTCGGTTTTCTCTGCATAACACTGCAGATTGTGGCATCCTTAAATCAAGAGCAATTACTGAAAACTAGTGTCCTCAAGCATACCTCTAAATAGATCTTTACTTGTTTTTGTCCTATTTGTTTGTTTGTTTGTTTGCTTGCTTGCTGCTTCCTAGCTTGAACTACTTCCTTTCATCTTTGGAAAATTGGTTTAGGTTCTGGATATGTACACTTCCAGATTGTTGTATGAAATTAAGCAAGGTGGGAATGGAATTCAAGTTTTCTGATCCCTGGCTACCTTGAAAAGATGGTGAGATTTTAAGTATTTATTATGGAGCACTTTGAGTTGCTTGTCCTATAGAAATCCAGGGGCTGGCTATGCCTGGCTCTCCCTGTTTGCATAAGAGAGCCAGGCGAGAACTGAACAGGCTCTTATTCCACTCTGAATTCAGGGCACATTTCTAAATCCCACACAAAATAAAGGTAGATATAGCCATTTTGTTACTGTTGCCATTTGCAATGTGTTATTTTCTTATAATTACATAACAGGTGGTTTAGAGCAGTATTGCATAATATAAACAGTGAGCTAGCAACAGAAAACAGCCAAAGTATATGCTTTGTAAGCAATCTGTAAAGTAAATAACATATATTAAGAAAAGTCATATTGGGTTAATAATACTGTGAACAATTGCTTTCAAGAGAAGAGAGTAAAGACATCCTTCTCTGGAGTACTTTTAAATATTCTAGAAATAGGCAACTCCTTTCTCAATGTTCAGATTTCATAGCTAGGCATGCTAAGGTGCCCTGTAGTTCATGCTCAGAAAATCATTGTGCCAGATTCTATTAAAAAAAAAAAAAAAAAAAAAAAAAAAGAGAGAGAGAGATGTCATTCTGAGAATGAGCTTGTGACATACTTTTCAATTCATAAAATTAATTTCTTTTCACTATAAAATAGAAAATATTTTTTAATAAGCAATTGGATCAGCCTTATCCTCATTTTTTGTCTAATATGTACCATATGGTAGCTTTCTCTATCTCCTTATACCTTTGTCTCCACTCTGTACTATTGCTACTAAAACCAAATAAACGTCTCCTATGAATTTTAAGAGCTTTTTTCAAAAATAAATTGCAGTGGATATTTTGTTGTCAAAAATTTTGCCACAGATACATGTGGTAGCAGAAGATGAATATGACAACAACAACAACAACAACAACAAACATATCTGTAGTCCTCTAGCTTTTTGGTTTTGAAGTACTTATGAAGAACAGTGTGTCACAGTGTTATGCCTTCTATACAATAATTATGAATCCTGATTATTATTTCAAAAATATGCTGTGGGTGCCCAACTATTTGGCAATACCTGTTTGAGTGCAGTGCTCATCATCATTGTCCTGTTACAGCATCTGAAATTGCTTTTGTATAGAGCCATCCATCTGGTACCTTATTTTATTTTATTCTTTGCTTATTTAGATCATGATTACAGTTGTGGGGTATCATGGTAACTATATACCTTTATATTGATCCTATGTGTAACATCTGTTGAGAGTGCCTGATCTGAATGTGATTAGGCAGAATTTTTTTATTATGATTTTTTTTTATCTATTCTGAGTCAGAGAATATTCTTGTGCAAGAACAATTTCACGTTTTTCAGGTGGCTGGTGTTTTATCTGGAAGAACGACACTTATGGGTGGAAACATTAGCCAAAATTATAGTCTTGCTTGTATGATCTTCAATCATTCAGCTTTTACTGACTCTACGGACTGTTACGAAATTACAGTTAATTTTGTCTTATGACTTCCTAGACCTTGAAGTTTTTATATCTAGATGAAAAACAGTTCAATTTTGCATATTTAAATGCTTTGGCTATATGCTCTTCCCCTGAAGATCTGAAGCAGAATTTTACCATCTTGAAGTGAAAATAAAATCAGGCCTAGGAGGGCTAGAGGTAAAGCTGATCATCTAATCTGATTTCTGCTTTGCAACCTTCTTTTACATACCGGTTGTTCTCTGGATTCCCAGTACCCTGAGCTGGTGGAAGGGGATGGGGAGCAGGATGTGGCCCTCACCATCCATGAAGAACTGGTTGGTGACCTGCTACAGCACTTGGATGTGCACAAGTCGATGGGGCCGGATGGGATCCACCCAAGGGTACTGAGAGAACTGGCAGAGGAGCTGGCCAAGCCACTATCCATCATTTATCAGCAGTCCTGGCTATCGGGGGAGGTCCCAGCTGACTGGCGGCTAGCGAATGTGACGCCCATCTACAAGAAGGGCCGGAGGGCTGACCCGGGGAACTACAGGCCTGTCAGTTTGACCTCAGTACCAGGGAAGCTCATGGAGCAGATCCTCTTGGGAGTCATCATGCGGCACTTGAAGGGCAAGCAGGCGATCAGGCCCAGTCAGCATGGGTTTATGGAAGGCAGGTCCTGCTTGACGAACCTGATCTCCTTCTATGACAAAGTGTCGCGCTGGGTGGACGAGGGAAAGGCTGTGGATGTGGTCTACCTTGACTTCAGCAAGGCTTTTGACACCGTCTCCCACAGCATTCTCCTCAAGAAACTGGCTGCTCTTGGCTTGGACTGGCGCACGCTTCGTTGGGTTAGAAACTGGCTGGATAGCCAGGCCCAGAGAGTTGTGGTAAATGGAGTCAAATCCAGTTGGAGGCCAGTCACTAGTGGCGTCCCCCAGGGCTCGGTGCTGGGGCCGGTCCTCTTTAACATCTTCATCAATGATCTGGACGAGGGCATTGAGTGCACCCTCAGTAAGTTTGCAGATGACACCAAGTTAGGTGCGAGTGTCGATCTGCTCGAGGGTAGGAAGGCTCTGCAGGAGGATCTGGATAGGCTGCACCGATGGGCTGGGGTCAACTGCATGAAGTTTAACAAGGCCAAGTGCCGGGTCCTGCACCTGGGGCGTAATAATCCCAAGCAGAGCTGCAGGCTGGGAGATGAGTGGTTGGAGAGCTGCCAGGCGGAGAAGGACCTGGGAGTGATAGTGGACAGTCGGCTGAATATGAGCCAGCAGTGTGCTCAGGTGGCCAAGAAGGCCAACGGCATCCTGGCTTGTATCAGAAATAGTGTGACCAGCAGGGCTAGGGAGGTGATCGTCCCCCTGTACTCGGCTCTGGTGAGGCCGTACCTCGAGTACTGTGTTCAGTTTTGGGCCCCTCGCTACAAGAAGGACATCGAGGTGCTTGAGCGGGTCCAAAGAAGGGCGACGAAGCTGGTGAGGGGCCTGGAGAACAAGTCCTACGAGGAGCGGCTGAAGGAGCTGGGCTTATTCAGCCTGGAGAAGAGGAGGCTCAGGGGCGACCTTATCGCTCTCTACAGATACCTTAAAAGAGGCTGTAGAGAGGTGGGGGTTGGCCTGTTCTCCCACGTGCCTGGTGACAGGACGAGGGGGAATGGGCTAAAGTTGCGCCAGGGGAGTTTTAGGTTAGATGTTAGGAAGAGCTTCTTTACTGAAAGGGTTGTGAGGCATTGGAACAGGCTGCCCAGGGAGGTGGTGGAGTCACCATCCCTGGAAGTCTTCAAAAGACGTTTAGATGTAGAGCTTAGGGATATGGTTTAGTGGGGACTGTTAGTGTTAGGTTAGAGGTTGGACTCGATGATCTTGAGGTCTCTTCCAACCTAGAAATTCTGTGATTCTGTGATTCTGTGATATTGCAGTATGAAGTACAGGGAATTCTCTTCCTCCACATCAGTAGGTAATGCATTGTAGCCTTGTAGCCCAACTGAGTTATCAATAGAGGGTCAGAGATAAGGGGAAAATTCAGTTTTACCCATTTAAGAGTTCTTTCTCACAACACATGCCTGTCACAGAACTGGTAGGGATTTACAGAGTTTAAAACAGACTTATTCTTTCCAGACCACACAAATTACTAAGAGCCTTCATGGAAATCTTATTCTCTGTATTCTTGAAACTTCATCCTTCACAACATTTTCTGCAGTGTATATAGCAAAATATGTTATAATTGAATTGTGCTATGGCAGTGGAAAATCAGAAATCTGAGAAGAGAATAACATATGACATTAAGATTGTGGCTCAGAGTATGAAAAAAAAAAAAAATAGGCATTATTATACCAGGCCTTTTGTTCATCTTTTACCAATGTTCACCCATGATAGTATTTGTCATTTTCCTTCCAAGGAAACAAATTATCTTTGAAAACCTTTTAGTTCACAGACAACATATACATGGCACTTCTCAGGTATGAGCTTTTGAGATTAGATGAAAATGTCTGGAGATCATGTAGGTCAAATGTGAAAGTGATATGTGCATGTATCTGATTGTCCAGGAATAAAAATAAACAAATAAATAGTGTGGACTTTGTTCATTTAAAACAAGGACTACTTTCATGAGACCTGTATTACTAGTCTTATCGAAAACAAAACAAACAGTCAAAAATTTTTTTTTAATATCTTTGTGATCATCTTGGAATTGGAACTAATGTCATTATTTCTCTCTTGTCTTATGTCTAACAATTTACTCTATTGCACGAATCATATTAAGGACTTAGAGGACTACACATTAGAATAAAATGACTGCAGGGTTTACAGCCACAGCTGTTGAATAATGAAGCATTTTTTTTTCACAGTAATCAAAATTCTGCAAATAAACCTGAAAATTCCATGATTTATTAGACATTTATACATTTGGTAAGTATCTCACATAGATTTATATAGGTCTATATATAGGTTTGCAAGACATTTGTCTTGCCACTGAGAAATGTACTTAGCACTTAGGAGAACTGAAGGCAGTTCTCAGCTCTGCTGCAGTCTGCCTGTGGTTTGCAGGAAGAGATGAAGAACTATATTCAGCTATCTGTGGCATACCTCTTACTGTTGTTCTGGCTTCAACAGACTAATGAGAAATTCAAGCCACCTACTCTCCAGGGTTCTCAGATGGGCTGTAGAATCAAAGAGAGAAAGCTATGGCATCTAAACCACTAGCCTGCTGGTCTGCTGACAATAGAGTCTCTTTCTTAGGCAGTTTCTTCCTTAAGGTGTTCTGTATTTCCAAAACAAAAAGACAATGTGTATGTGTATACATTGCATAAGGTTTTGGGGGTTCTGCTCTCAGTTATGTTGTGTAGTAATTTATAACAATTTTTCTACAGATTAATAATTTACATTTGGATGATTACATACAAATGGAATATGAGTTTAATTAATTTGAAGAAATGTGGAAAAATCTGTTTGGCTATAAGCCCTTTTGATTGCTGCTTTTCATGTCATGAAAATGTAGCAGCATATTACTTTTGGTAGATGTTGCATTTTTCAGGACTGTGCCCTTTCTTCAGAAAGTAGCTTTTTCTGTTTTTCTGTTTCCAGGTCTTCCTTTTTCTCTTTTGCTGTCGATTAAAGTAAATATATTCAATACAAGAAGATTAATTGAACAATGGGAAATGTTATAAGTCTGGGCAATATTTGGCCATTTATCAGAGAGACAAGAAATTGTCTTTTTTAACCTATAAAGGAAAATGATTGATTTGGAAAATGAATCTTCAGTCATCCTTCATTATTTTAGTTATGCAGTGATCCAAAATCCTCTCCTGGATTAAAAATGTCTAAAAGGTTGTTCCCTATATATATGTCAGCTCTTTGGGCATTTGTTGCTTTTTTTTTTTTTTTTTTTTTTTTTTTTTAAGTGAAATAGAAGACTGAGAACTGACTGACCGCGTTACTCTGGTGCAGTTTATTTTACTCCCAAAGTGTCACATTAAGGCAGAACCAGAACAGTAGAGAAATTGGAGGATCAGCCACACGTCAGCAGTACCCATTGCTCACCATTGGGTTCTCTGTACTTCACACTAGTGAGGGTAACCCTGATATATTTTCATGGAAATTGCATTCAAGTGTAATCCTATGTATTTTTATGAAAATAATTAAATAAAATGAGAGTAAAAAAAAAAAAAATCATATACCAATTGCAGGAAAAGTGATGTCCATAGTGGTTAATTCATTTTATTACAAGTTAATTAATCTAATTTATGAGGAAAGAGAGGCACAGCAAACAAAAACAGGTGGTTCTTTCTTTCTGATTTGTTTTCTTTATTGACTTCAGTGAAGTGGAGGTGGCATCCATCACTGCTGTGGATGGCTTGGACTGACTCATACATCACATAAAACTCATGCCAGATTTTAAATAGATTCAGTCTAATCTTTTTAGGGAAGCCATTTAGGAGGCTGTTGTGAGTGCTGAAGAGCCCATAACTTCTTTCTGGCTGGGTCTTATCCCATAGCTGGTACCAGGTCAGTTCCTCAAATCATTGGCATTTGAGTTCCTATGTTGTTTATTGTCAGTAAGTACTCAAAACTGAAGGGGTGTTTTATATGAAATTTGGAAAAATAAAATAGAATTTAAAAATCAAGAAGTTAAGTAATTTACCCCTGAAATTCTTTATTCGGTAATCTGCAGAATATGCCAAGGAAACATTTTAAAGTTCTGAAACTTGAACGTTTTTCTTTTCTTTTCTTTTCTTTTCTTTTCTTTTCTTTTCTTTTCTT
>NC_048896.1:81976874-82052750 GCF_011077185.1 Oxyura jamaicensis | reverse complement strand
TCTTTTCTTTTCTTTTCTTTTCTTTTCTTTTCTTTTCTTTTCTTTTCCTTTTCTTTTCTTTTTTTTTTTTCTTTTCTTTTCCTTTCCTTTCCTTTCCTTTCCTTTCCTTTCCTTTCCTTTCCTTTCCTTTCCTTTCCTTTTCTCTTTTCTTTTCTTTTCAGTTCAGGGTACAAAAAATTGCAAAAATGTTAGATTCTGACAAATGGATCTGAATGAACTGTGACACAAGCACATTCATTTGTATGGTGGTTTGACCTGACAGGCAGCTAAGCACCACACAGCCATTCACTAGGTCACCCCTTACCATGGAGCAGGGGAGACAATCTGAACAAAAATGTGAAAACTCCTGGGTAGATATAAGGACAGTTTTGTAGAACAGAAAAGAAAGGCTTGATAATATTAATAATAAATAAAAGAATAAACGAAGTAAATGATGCATAACACAGTTGCACACCTCCCACAGCCACTTCCCAAGCAGCAGCAGCCCTCTCAGTCTGTTTGCCCAAGCTTTTTGTTCAGCATGACATCATACAGCATGGGACATCCCTTTGACCAGTTTGGGTCAGCTGTCCCAGTTCTGTCCCATCCCAGCTCTTTGTATACCCCTGGCCTCCTCACTGGCAAGGCAGCATGAAAAGCTGAAAAGTCCTTGACTAAGTGCAAGCACTGCTCAGCAACAACTAAAATACCAGTGTGTAATCAGCATTATTCTCATCCTAAATCCAAAACAGCACCATACCAGCTACTAGGAAGAAAATTAACTCTATCTCAGCCAAAACCAGTACAATTTGAAGGACAGTAAGAATATGACATTTAATCTAAAATTTAATATACCTAGTTATATACCATTTAATCTAAAACAGCATTTCCCAATATATTTGCCTCAATGGCAGCATAGTGTGAAAATTTGGAAAGTTATAAAAAAAAGAGCTATAAAAATATCCTCACATAAGATATTTGCTATCTTCCTGGAAGTAGGAATAAAATTCCCAATGAGTAAAATATAAGTAACATGCAATTCAGTTACTTAAACCACACTAAAGTATTTGTAGAATAGAGAATTACATTTTTTCCACTACATCAAATTGTCTAATAATAATAGCAGCCATCTTTTAAATGCTAAAAATCAACCTGCCATTTCCTATCGTGCAATTTGATTGTTACATTTCATTTTTCTTTAGAAGAGCCTCATGGGATGAGGATGGAACAAGAGCTGTCAATTTATGACAAAAAAAAAAAAAAAAAAAAAAAAAAACATTTTATATGAAGTCACAAAACCCACAGTAGGTGATGAGATCTGGAAGAAAGTCCTCAGTAGTGTTCCCCATGGGATTCACAAACAGTCAAAACTGTTGGTATTTCCTATATAAAAATTTATAAGGCAAGGACAGTCCATAGTATTAAAGCAAAACTGGAGAACTGGAGTTTTCCAATAGTTTATTAAATTTAAACCAAATTCCCTTACCTCCATTGTGAAAGAGGCAGATTTGGGTCTGTCTTTATATATATATATATATATGTACATTACATGACAGCAAATAAGGATGCAGATACCATATTTTAAAGAATAGCTGGAGAAATTGGATTAACTTTTAAGCGTTGGACTATTGGTTTCTCTTTTATATCACCTTTGTTTTGGAGTTTTTGAGACCTTCAACTGAAGAGCGTAATTCAGAAACATAATATAATTTAGGTTGGAAGAAAGCTCTGGTCCAACATCCTATTTGAATCAGTGTCAACTTTGAAGTTAGATTCAACTTCAAAAAATCCCTAAATGTTTTCATTGGTATATTCAGAAGTTGCTCATCCTTCCCATTTAAAGATATTTACTGAAAAAAGACAGCCTTGCAGTAGAAGATCAAAGTAGAAGCTAAAGAACCCATATTATATCAACTACCTTTAAGCAAAAGATAAAATACTCATATCAGTATATTATTTCCCAGGGAACATTAAAAAAAAAATAATACTTATTTGATTGACTCTTGAGTAACTGTGGTTTCTAGGGAAAGAAATCCTCTGTAACTGAAGAAAACCAGGAAGGAAAGGGGCAGAGTGTTTTCAAGCTGTCACCATAAGAAACCTTGGCCACCATCCTTCACTGCATTTTACTGCTGATTATTGCTTCCTCTACAAGAAATACACATTACTGTAAAAACTCTTTTTGTTATGGGGGTGAGGGAGGAGCGCATGTTTTCACGTAGCTTTTTTTAATATTATTATTTCAGAAGTAGTTACCTTTGTACCACAAGAACAATGAATTTGTAGCTGATTTTTAACATGTTGTTTGATGTTTCTCAGAAATATTATTGATTGAAAATGTCAGTGACCATGAGTCCCACTCTGAATGTATCAAAGTTATTTTAACTGTGCATTGTTTTGGAAGCACTGAGGCCTATTGACTGCATTCAAAATTAAACTGTGCAGTGCTGCTGCAAGCATTCAATGAATCACCTGTAATAAACTTGTTTGTGGAAGTGTTTAACTACAGTATCTGAAAAAAAAAAAAATAAAATAAATCAATGGCATGTGCCAGTTGACCTTTAAGTTTAAAAATTTAAAAAAAAAAAAAAAAAAAAAAAAAAAAAAAAACATTGTTTAGTAAGTATAGTCTTTGTACAAAAGAAGGAATATTATTTCTGCAGCAGTTTATGAGTGTATTCTACTATTTTTGAATACTGACATCCAAAATTTTCATCAAAATCTCAGTTGTTGTAAGCCAAGACAGTCCTACACAGTTCAATTACTCACAGCACTTATTACCAAGACTTATTACCCAAGCAAAGCATTTTTGGTTTGGGACTTTTGGTATACTTTTGGTATACCCTTTGTTCAAGGGAAACCACTACTCGGTTAATTGTCCATTGCACTATTAAATGATTATTTATGAATTTTACAGATATTTCAGCTACTTGAAGTTCTGTGATTATTAGCTAGTCTTTTACACCAAAGTCTCCTTTTCCCAGAGGTCAAGATTCAATTAAATATACCTATGAAATGGGTGTATGAGCTAGTGCTGTGGGATATCTACTTCACATATATGTAACAATAATGAAACTATTTTAAAGTGACCATTCTAAGGAAAACATTCACTTCTTCTCAGTTGTTCTCTTCAATGTTGTATGAGAAGCCATGAAAACACTTTAGAATAGTAAAAAAAAAAATATGCAGCTAAATGCAAAACATGTCGGTAAGCTTTTCAGTCCACATCCACTCTGTATGTATCAGCCTGACAAGTTTCTTGGTATAGCTAGTGTGCAGACCTCTCTGTGTCAAACACAAAAGGTCAATATTTAAGAGCAGAATGAGCAGGGGAAAAAGAAAAAAATGTTTAAGGAATTTTTTAGAGGAAATGTTTTTAAGGAATTGTTTGGAGGACTAAACACATTGATATCATGATAAATAAAAAGACTTGCTAATGTAATAAGCTAGTAAATAGAATATTTCTCTATATGTGTCTATGAATGTCTAGAGAGCATGTGATAATATAAACAGAGGTCACATTTCTATGAGATTAGGTGACCAAGCTGCACCTAGATAGAAGAATGTTTTGTCCATGTACAAAACACCTCTTTTTTTATTACCTCTTTAGTTATCATTTAAGATTATAATAATAGTAATAATAATAATAACAATAATAAAAAAATCTTAAAATGGGCATATTTTCTATATTTTCTAAAGATATAGTTAATAAAGTTATAAGAATCTGAGACTCCCTGCTGTGTTTCTGCAGCCCACGATTCTCTTAAGATTTAACAAGGAAAAAAGTGTAAACTTAGTGTGATTCTATATGTAGTTCATATGCAGCTCACTGTCATAAATACAATGCCTAAAAAATCAAAAGTAGTAGTCTGCTTCTTTCAGTCTGCAGCCCCCTCTCTAGGCCTCACTCACTGCAGTGCTATTCCAATCCTAACCTGAAGTAATTCCCCTCAAATCAGGGAAGTTAATAGTGTGACAGAACTGGCTGATGCATGACAAAACAACCTCGCTAGTTTTTCTGCTCTGGAACAGAATAAATGTAGGAGATCTCAGACTAAATTTGCAAGGTGAATAACTCAGATTGCTAAAAATCCAGACAGAAGCTCAGAAATATTTAGTTAGAGCATTTAAGACATGGCATGCCTCAGTTGTCCATCCTACTCCTTTACAACTCTCCATTGCCTGGTTAAATATCTCTGTGCAGTTCTTCTTTCTTTTGTGTACAAACTGGTAGGGTACACAGTGACTGGAGCAACCAATTTTGCTGCTTGAACCTAGGTAGGATAAGACCTTGCCAGGATGAATGGCCCATATTGAGCTACCCCTGCTGAACCAAAAACCCTGCAAAATGTTTCACCTCCTGGAGTACATCAAGAAATACAAAGTGCTTTCCATGTATAAAGGGGGATGGTTCCCCCAAATCGATTAGCTGGTGCTGTAAAGCCCTGCAGGCTTTATGAGACTGACATATCCACCCCAAAAAAAATCCATTTCACAGAAGGTGCCAGAAGGTGACTGAAGGCTTCTCACTTCCCATGTGGGCATGGTAACCACTACCACCATTATATTTCTCACTGTGGCAGGTGATACAGAAGGGTACCTCAATGCACAATCTCTTTAACAAAAGTGGGACCCCAGCCAGGTGTGGTCAGGACTTTGGTGTTTATATGGTTGTCCCACAGGGAACATGTGTGTCTTCCCAGGCCTAAACACCCATTGAAGATTCTGAGGATTTAAATTTTACATGTGAATTCCTAATAAAAAATGTAATTATTCCCAGTTTTTTATAATCTGTTACAATAATAATGTGTTAAATTTTTCAGTCCCATATCTATACATTGAGTTCTGATCCAGAATTTATTTTGATGAGCTGAAGGACTACCAATAATATCAATTAGTCCCATAAAAAGAATGAAACTCAGAACATTGTTCCCTGTTAAAACACTGCCTGAGATATCAACTATTTCTTGCAATGAAATGGGACAGTGTAGACCAGCCTACATAACACATCTTTGATAAAGCTATTTCTGTCATCTCTGTCTCATTTCTGTCATTCTGTCTCACGATCAGTGCAAGGAATGAAAGTTTTTGCAAGTTCTTCTTTCCTTATAGTACACAGTTATGTCAACAAACATTCTTTTTCTATTACTTTCCTTCACTCTCATTTACGTTTTCAATCAATAGTTGCCTCACCCCGTGACTAAGGGACAGATTTGAAGTCTATTCACCAGTGCAGATAGTCACTCTCAAAATCAGGCTGTAACTGACTAAAGAGGGATTCTGCATGGTGAGCACTGGTGAAAAATTGTTTTGCCTTATTCACTGTGTAGAAGACAAGATAGCTTAATTCACAGAAAGAGGATTTAGGCTAAATATAGGGATAAAAGGTAACAGCTAAGGTGGAGAAACATTGGGAAGAAGGTCAAGAAATAATCAGTCAAGAATGGCAGATACAAAGGGCAAATTTTGTGGTGTTTTTATGCCCATTCTTACTGCAAGGAGAAAAAATAAATCCTTCCTGATGAGCTTTCAACTTTACTTAATATATCATTAGTAATCATATAGATCAATATGATCAAAAATAGATCATTTTTATCTATAAAGTCAAACGTTTGAAGTCAATGAACAAAGTAAGTAGTGCTTTGTGATGCAGTTTGTTATGAGCCCTTATTGATAATTTAAACTTTTGGTATGGATGTGCTGTTTATTTTCTCCATTTTACCTGTTCTAAAATAAAATAAAATAAAATAAAATAAAAAATAAAAAATCCAGATTTATCATGGTACTATGTATATATATATTACTGAAATATTGTTTTGTATTTTAAAAGATATGTAACTTTCATTAACATACTTAGAAACTGCTGCAGAAAAAAGAACATTGGATGGACTTACATTCAAGTCCACTTGGAACTAATCTCAGAAATCCTTAAACCTTCTCCAGTGCCTCAACACAGCTGTAAACTAGCTTAACCAGCCTTTTGAGAATGTCCTTACACAAGAGATTTGTCAAACAGGCAACAGAGTGCTGACACGACAACTCTTGGAAAAAAATAAATAAATAAATAAATAAATTTTGCAGTCCTAAGCTTCCAGTACCTAAAATGTTCCCTGACTATTTTCACATGGTAGGAATATCAGCTCCTAGGTACACCTGTCATCTGAAATAAACTAAAACATTTACTCTGCTCCAAATGGTCAGGGATAAATATCCCTATGAGCACTAAAGCGAAACTGATTTTGAGGCATCCCATGCCCAGGTGGACATAGGAAAACACATATAAGAAACAAAAAGTGATTTAAAATACCATTATTTCTGGTTTTTTTTTTTTTTTTTTTTTTTTTTTTTCCATATGGAGAACAAAAGCTAACATATGGTACTTGTGTCGAGGAACACACTGTGATTTTTAAAGCACAGTTTTCAGTTGTGTACTAAAATATAGCTATTTGTGTCCACCTTAAAAACTTTCACTGTTCTCTTTGCTGCTGAAACCCTGACCGTTAATATAAGTCCCACATCTAATACATCAGGGAAAGTCATTCTTTCCTTACATTGTTCTGAAATGAAAGTCATCAGTATCAAGTTAAGGAAACATTAACAAACATTAGAACAAAATATTATAATAATATAATTTGTTCTCATGTAGATAGTAGTAGAGGAAAGGGGAACAATCTGTTCAAGAGAGATCTTGCTGATAAATGGAACTAATGTCACTCACAGATTCCTGTTCTAACTAATAATGATTTACTGTGTTTTATTTTAGGGAGCTGAAATTTTTTGCAAAATCTGTCCAACAGAAGTCGAACATCCTGTTTTCTTCAAACTAGACAATCTCGACTAATTTGGTACATGAAAAAAAAAAAAAAAAAAAAAAAAAAAAAAAAAAAAAAAAAAACAGCACATGAGTCATGAGAATTTAACAGGATGTTTGAGCAGGTAAAGATGGGAATGTCCTGACTCAACCCAACTATAGAACTATAGCTACAGCATGTTAGTGGAAGCAATTAAGGAAAATAGTCTCAGCATAAGAACAGGTCCACACTTCCTCCTTTAGAGTTTCTGATAAATTACTCCCTATTTCTCTTCCACTATTTTTCTGGTTTTTGAGAACTTGCTTGATAACTTGTTTTTACCACTGCTTGTTGAAAATATTTATGATATGCTTACCTCAAGTACCAAATGGTTGAATTACAAGCTTGTAACAGTTTTTAATGCTTAATTGTAATACTCTGCTACTTGTCCATTAAACCACTTAATTAGAAGATAAGTTGAATTCTACTTAAATGATTTAAGTACATATCGCTGGTCAAGGAAATACCTGCCTCACCCTCTTCAGTATTTTCTATCCCACTGTTAGAACTGCCTTTTCAGAAGAGGGAAAGCAATGCCTAGAAAGTGTTTTTTCACCTCAGTGCAGAGGCTTTGAACTTAAGCTTCAAAGTCTGTACCTCCTCTAGGAAGTAATAATAGCCTTCTTTTTAATAGCACTTCTTAGGAGCTGCTCTTAAAGCATGCTAAGAGCAGAAGACAGCATTGATAGTCCCAGCAAAAAGATAAAGTGTCTGAGGTGTATAAAAGAAAGGAAATACCTTGTCCAACAGCATCTGCTAAGCCAGTCTCAGAAACAGATAGTGGTCCTTTAACTTTCCAGATCCAGTACTCCTCTTACTTCTTAAACACACTGCATGTTATTGAGATACATTCACCACTCTTGAAAAACCAAAGAGAGGATGAACTATGAGTGTATAAAAAATATACATACTATGGGCTTGGGTTAAGCTGCAGAAATGTGTGTTTCTACACCAGAGTGTATAAACTGGATGTAAAATCTTAGTGGAAACATGACACGGGTAGTTTAATATAATTAGACAAATTTAAATCCAATTACCAAAGAAGGTCTTGAGTAGCTGTAACTTGGTAAAAATGCCTATGTGCTGCCTATTAAGGGCATTCTCCATTGAGATGTGCATTTGTGAGAACTAGAATTGAAATAGTAATTAGTATACTAATAAGTATATATATATATGTTTCTTCGCCATCAAATCAAAGCTCTGCATTCTAGAAAGGGTCTTGAATACAGCCAGGGGATGAAAACCTGTTCGCCAGTTGTAACATATCACAACAGTTTCAGAGACATTAAATTACATTAGAACTGTACACTGTTAGCTCCCCCTCTCTGTGGCACATTCTTCTAAAATCCCCGAAAACATATTTTTAAAACGGGAATGGAGAAAAGTGATTTTCACCCAACACAGAGACTTTGAACTTGAGCCCTGTGATATGTAGCCCCACTTCAAATGATAATTTTTACCTTCATTCAGTTAGAGATTTAGAAACTCTGCCTGCAGGAAAACATGTGAAAAAATGAAAATAAAGAGATAAATCAATTTCAAATGGAAGTCCTAAAGCATGTAATTTGCTAAGACACAAGGCATGACCTGCAAAAGGCACTTGGATGAAGGAATGCCATCTCCACAGTAATTTCTATAGCCAGGATGAAAGAGAGAGAGAGAAAGGTCTTTTATTTTTTAATTAAAATTATTTACTATTTGTCCTGCAATGGGTTATAAATGCAATGACACTGGAAAAATGTGAATGCCACAGGTTATGTACCTCTCATTCCACACTTCTTAAATCCAATAACCATATTGCTCTATTTATAAAATATGTAACTCCGGCTCTAATTGTACAGTTCTCACCTTAAATTTAATCAGTGATGGATAACCACAGACCAATACATACAGGAATCAAAAAATGAAATACCCGTTCATGTTGCTGAGTTCTAAACAGAGTGTGATATACTAGGAAAAGACTTAAGGGTCACTGCAGATGGCACAGTCCTAACAGGAAGCAAGGCACTGAAGAAGGGCAGGCTATAGCAATGTGGATTTCTCGGTTTATTAGTAGCACAATTCCATGTGCTCTCTAAGGCATTAAATTACTAGGTCTTACAGTATTTATATCTTTAATCATTCTCTGACAAAAGTAGAAGCTGGCAGATGATGTTCAGTGCACTTGTGGAGAAGAGAGGAAATACAGTCTATATATTTCTATATTTGAAGGACAAGTTAACGTAACGCCCTGATTTAATCTGAATAATAAGAGATGAATAACCTTGTTGTTCATGTTCTTATTTTGGAGCAAGTGAAATGAGTTTCCAAAATGTTTTAAACTAAACAGGAACAAATCACTTTTCGTACTGAATAAGACTGGTCACACAATGAGGTTGGCAATACCTTATTCAGAAATAACTAAACCAAGAACAACTTGATATATATAGACTAAGCCTTGATCTAGTAGCTTTCTTCCAGCAATCCATTACTGTAAAAGTCATTGATCTTGGCAACTTCTAGTCCCTGAGGAAAGCTATTGTCATTCCTGTAAGTACTTTTAAATGATTTTCTTCCCATTTAACCATAAGCGAAACTATAAATACACAATTAAGGATTAACAACACCATTCATTAGACTTGGCATTCAAGCCTTACTTGCTGTTGTGAGGAGACAGTCAACATTACTGGCTACTAAAAAAAAAAAAAAAATTAAAAATAAAAATAGACAAGACTATCTCAAAAGACTATCTCTTTTAAACAGAAATTCTCATGGTATATGAAAGCCAAAGAGTCATATGTAAATCTATAGTTGACACTAATGCTAAAATTAAGAAGGTTTTGAAAGGGTTTATATTAAATAAGACTAAAAGAGTTAGTACTCTTTTTTATGGGTGAAAAAGGAAAAAAAAAAACAACACTGAGACACAATGGGAAGGGAAGGGAAGGGAAGGGAAGGGAAGGGAAGGGAAGGGAAGGGAAGGGAAGGGAAGGGAAGGGAAGGGAAGGGAAGGGAAGGGAAGGGAAGAATGAAAACTTCTGTTCTTATTGCTTTCTTGTTTTCCTAATGTTATATATATATATATAAATTAGGTTCTATCACTCTTCTGCATAATCTCCCTGGCTGCAGTGTCTTTACAGTATCTTCAGGGAACGTGATGAAGTTTCACAAGTGAGATGTCCACATCTAATTACTTAGAAAGCATGTATCAGTCACACATACTGATGGACTCAAGATTAGGCTCCCTCTTTAAAACTTCAGTAACCCATGCAGAATTCGTAGGATACTGAATCTGTGGCTGGGTGTGGTCCTCAAGGAGTTGTCTTCCTTTTCTAAAATGTTTCTGTAGTGCACATACAAATAGAACCTAGCCTGCATAAACCATAATGTTGGGAAATA
This sequence comes from Oxyura jamaicensis, assembly GCF_011077185.1. Lineage (NCBI taxonomy): Eukaryota > Metazoa > Chordata > Aves > Anseriformes > Anatidae > Oxyura > Oxyura jamaicensis. Next base: position 82,042,542 of record NC_048896.1, on the reverse strand, counting down.
AAATGTCAGGTAATTGGTCTTACAAGGACCACAGAAGACACATGCACAGCTTCCATTTCTTGAGTGAATCCCAAGGAAACAAACAACATTTTCTAGGGAGAAAGTATTGGCAGTTTTTCCTTATTCCACTTTGTTGTGAACCTGATCAGATATAAACTTACAGCTTAGTACTGCTGTGGTCATGAAGGCTGGGCTTGTTCAGAGGTCATTCTGAGAGATGAATTTACACTGTGCGTTTCCTCCAGAGGAGAAAATTAGTAGTGCTATTAGCAGGTTGTCAGTATTGCTTGTAAAACACAGAATGGATGCTAAATAGTAATTACCACTGCATCAGAGTTTTAGTTTGGGGACATAACACTAGGAAAGCTTTTAAGAATGACTGGTGTCTGGACCCTATTTTTAAAGACATTTAAAAGCTTATTTATGGCATCAGCTGTAGGAAATAACCATCAGCCATCCTGTCCATCTGCAATAGAGTCACATACTGGTCTGCTCAGTGTACCTAGTCAAGGCCACTAATATGTCCAAAGAATGTGAAAAAACTGTCCATGAATCCTGCAAAATGCAGGAGGTGTAATGCTCGCCATGTTAGAGGTAATGGATATTTTTGTCTTTGCTTTCAGTAGGGTATAGATATTACTCCAAGTATGATTCTGTTCTCAGGTTTTAATAGGGACTGCAGTCTCTATATCTGCATATTTTTTTCTCTCTTTCTGCCTGTTTCCTCTATTGAACCGTCTTTCTGTTAGGTACATGCTGTATAAACACAGGCATTTACTAAAACACCCAATCCATCATTTGAAAACTGAAGAGTTCATATTCTTTTTCCATGATGAATCATAGAGCTTTCTGGGTTTTCAATAGCTACTAGTGTTACTGGATTTCCAGCTAGCATCATTTGCTTTTAATATTTATGAACAAATTATCTGTACAGTGTTAATTCTGTAATGGGAAAGCATATTTCACTTTTGCTTAAAGTAGAATACCTATGACACTTTCATATTTGAAACATGATGGCTAACTGACATATTACCTACACCATTCTGCTATAGATTTTCAGAGTTACTCCTTCATAAATCACATTCACTATCTACTGCTTGTTAATAATGAAGAAAACTAAAGTGAAGGACCAGTGCAAGTAAACTGTTACTGGTAATACATTTTTCTCCTATTGAGAATCCTGCAGCTATAAGCAAAACTAACAACAGTCTGTGCAAGCACTCCCTTCTTTTTCAGCGTTGAATATCAAATTCAAGCTTACAATGGATGTCTGCAGTTTCATTGATACAATCCTGACAGTGTTTTGAAATGGGTCTTTTATAACAAGTTTAGCTTGTTCAAAAAATTGTTTAAAATTGTGGATCAGAAATATTTTGCTTCAGCATTCTACATTTCATTTTGCAGTGTAAAAGTTTCACTCAAATATTATTTAATGATTTCTTATTCTGGCATAATTGTTACATAATTTTAAAACTGTGAGTAGCATTGAGCTATTGATTTTCTACCTCCACAAAACAAATATTGGAACATTCCTGATCCTGGCTTGCATGAATATGTCTGAATACCAGTGAAATCTCAACTTGATTTCTATCAATTTCTTTCTCAATTAAACAGGTAATAGATTACAAAATACATATGAAATAATCATGTGGCAATGACTCCAAAACCAGTACTGTTATTTTTTCTTAGATTCTTTAACAATAAAATATTTTCATGTGTATACATTTTAAACAGTATATTACTACTGTGTATATAGCATGAAGCGTATATGACTTGTAAAACAATTAGAAATAATAATGTTTTGAAATCAGAAAGTTTAATAAGACTACTCAAAATTATGCTTTCATACGAGGTCAAGAAACTTTTAAGAGGCTTTTGGGCAGGACACAGCAAGGCATTCCATCAGTGGCACCATAACAATAAACACATACCTACGCCTAACAAGGCACAAAGTAAAAATAATTCTTAAGGAAGATAGAGTGAAGAAACCAGTCTATCCAGAAAGTATGCAAACATCAAGCAGTTTGAAATTTCTTGGTTTTGATCCACAAGTTTTTCAAATTTTGGCAGTTTTGATCTACAGTTCAGTGATCATTCTATAGTTTTCAGATATGAACAGACAGATGTCGGTGTGAAGTTAATCTGTTGCCACAGTAAAAATTACCCTGATATGAGAGTCCTGTGAATCACTGAAGTCCCAACTTAGATTTCATGGTAAAATTACATGCAGTTTAAAACTTCTGCTTTCTAAACTAGAATGGCAAATAGGGAGTGTCTTATTTAACTTATTTATCTTTAGGACAGCTTAGAATAACCATTGAAGTGTCACAGGCAGTGGAGAAAATTAAAATTCTGGCTCCACTTCCAGTTTTCAGGTATTGAATTTTTAGAAATGTTCCAATTTTTTAAGTTGTCAGCAGAATCCCTTCAGGGGCATATAAATCTTCATTTCTGTGTTGAAGAAAGGAAGCAGTAAGAATTGCTAGCAAATTATCTGAGTAAAGCTTTTGTCGTGTTAAATAGATGAAGATGATATACTATGAATCAACATATCTTTGAGCAAAGAATCCAGCTAAATATTCCCAGGACTAAAACAGTTCTTTGGAAAGAATGGTAAAAATATCACTTGTCCATCCAGGATATAACTAATAAGGATAAAAAAAAAAAAAAAAAAAAAAAAAACTTTTAATCACACCTGCTGTAACAAAACACTTTTGGGAAGCTGCTTTTACTTCATACAGTGACAAAAAGTATAATCAATAGGTAAGTCTTGAATTTAAATATTTAAAGGACCCCATAAATCACAGTGCACTATGTATAAGCTTTTCTTCCAATTGTCTTTTCACAGAGAATACTATTTGAATGAATCACAACAGAATATTGTAATTGTACTATTACAAATTGCCCTATCTTCAACTATGACACCATATCAGTTCTCTGCAACAGGTAAAAATGAAACTTAATAGTCCACTATTTAAACTAAGGATCCACAAGCTTGTCATTATTGTAGGCACAATAGTGAGCCTCATGGGGAAACAGCCAACCAAACCATGGGGAGGCTTGGAGTTAATTACATCACCTTAGACAGTAATTTGCCCTTTGTAGTGGTAGTTATCTCTTTCCACAGTTGGTTCTCTTTTTTGTTGAGTTGTGATGTCCCATTAATCACAGTTACATTTGCTCTGTGTCATGTGATTCATCATCCTATATCCCTGCAGCTGTTTCCATCCTTTTGGACTCAGATAAACTGCTAATTTAAGCTGATGATGTTGAACCTTGAATATCAGAATGGTTTGTACCATTGCTGAGGGTCAGCTACTGCATTCACACAGTCTAAGATTTTTAGCCACTCCAATTATTCCACACGTCCTACTCATGTTCGAGTCCAGAGAAGGGCTACGAAGCTGGTGAGGGGCCTGGAGAACAAGTCTTACGAGGAGCGGCTGAGGGAGCTGGGCTTGTTCAGCCTGGAGAAAAGGAGGCTCAGGGGTGACCTTATCGGTCTCTACAGGTACCTCAAGGGAGGCTGTAGAGAGGTGGGGGTTGGCCTGTTCTCCCACGTGCCTGGTGACAGGATGAGGGGGAATGGGCTTAAGTTGCGCCAGGGGAGTTTTAGGTTGGATGTTAGGAAGAACTTCTTTACTGAAAGGGTTGTTAGACATTGGAACGGGCTGCCCAGGGAAGTGGTGGAGTCACCATCACTGGAAGTCTTTAAAAGACGTTTAGATGTAGAGCTTAGGGATATGGTTTAGTGGGGACTCTTAGTGTTAGGTCAGAGGTTGGACTTGATGATCTTGAGGTCTCTTCCAACCTAGAAATTCTGTGATTCTGTGATTCTGTGATATGTTATGGGATAGATATCATGTTCATCTCGAGTGGGTAGCTTTTTTTTATGTAGAACTGACATAATAGGGCATACAAATATGCCTAGATTTTTCTAATGCTCCAGAGCACACTGCTCTCCCCCCCCCCTTTTTTTTTTTTCCTTCCTTGTCTTTAATTCTTTCAAGTTTCTCTGTAACATGACATGAAGCTGACTATATTTACTGGACTGTGAAGAGGTGAGAAGAAGTATGAAAGTTTTTCCTATTTCATTATTCTCCCAAGTATTTTCCTTCTGTCTTCAGTCACCTTACTCTATGCACTGTGTATAATATAGCCACAGAGGAGAGAAATATTTACATAAAATTAAAATGAGATATAAAATAGGTATAACTAATAAACATTTTAGCAAGTAAAATGATTTCAAATAAGAATCCCTTGATTTCTGTTTTACACAAAATGGTTTACCTATAATCATAACAGTTCACTATTATTTTTGAAAACACAAGTAACAATAGAGTGTTCACTTTGGTTGGTTGGAACTTACAACTTGTTAGTGGGATGTGCATGAGAGGAGTGTATGAAAATACCAGAGAAAAGTAGTGTTAGATTTATTTATTTATTTATTTATTTATTGTCGCTGTGTGTCTGAGGGCAGGTGTAAGTCATTGTGACTCACCCTTGCCTCTCATACAAAAATATTATCTCATAATGGCCTTGCAATAGGACTGGCAGCATCAGCCTGAACAATGCGATAGTTTTTTATGCAGCAGCAAATGCTTTACTTTAGTCTATTTTTTTCAGCCAGTGGAGGATTAGGTGAGAGATGACAGCAGAAAGTATGATGCCATTGCTTGGCTTATATTTTGGCATTTATGATAAAGTGTGTTTGCCAAACTTTCTGTTGATGTGGTGTTACAAATAGCTTCCAGCTAAAGCTTTATCTGAGTTATGCAAAGAATTGCAGCACAGAGGAGAAGAGGAGCTGACATACATTTAAGAAATGTCTATTCATTACCAGAGCTTGCTGGAGCTCATGGCATATCACATGTGGTGGCAACCCTGTTCAAATACATCCAAGCCCAGACTGGAAGGGATTCAGTTTGATACCAGCTTAGGTCAATGCCTTTGCAGAGCACTTTTATACTTTCCATATATAATTCAGAACTTCATGCCATTCTCTTGTGGTTTAACCCAGCAGACATCTCAGCACTACCCAGATACTCACTCTCCCCAGGTGAGATGAGGGAGAGAATCAGAAAGGTAAAAATGTGAGAACATGTGGGTTGAGATAAAGACAGCCTACTAGCAAAGCAAAAGTCATGTGTGCAATCAAAACAAAACAAGAAATTCATTCTCTACTTCCTATCAGCAGGCAGGTGTTTCAGCCTGAAAGCAGGGCTCATCACACGTAACAGTTTATTGGGAAGACAAATGCCATTGTTCCAAACGTTCCCAACTTCTGCCTTCTTTACCCCAGCTTTTATTGCTGAGCATGATGTTATGTGGTATGGACATCCCTCTGGTCAGTCTGGGTCATCTGCCCCAGTTCTGCCCCCTCTCAGCTCCTGGTGCACCCCCAGCCTCCTCATTGGCACGGCAGCACGAGCAGCTGAACAGCCCTTGGCTCTGTGTAAGAACTGCTCTGCAATAGCTAAAACATCAGTGGGCTGTCACCACCATTTTATTCAAAAATCCAAAACACAGCATCATACAAGCCTCTACAAAGAAAATTAACTCTATCCCAGCTAAAACCATGGCACACTGTCAGCCTTGTTTGCTCTACTCCTTCACCTGCCTTACATTGCTATTCTTGCCTTTTCTAGAAAAAGATGTCAGTTGTCACCAAAGGTAATAATTTAAGGATTGAAGTAAATTTTCTAGTAGAAACACTTAAGAGTTTTGAAGAACAAGCACAAGAAAGACATTTTATATAGTTATCTTACATGTACTTTGGTCTTGTCTAAATAAAATTTAAAGTGTGATGATGTGTTAATTACATTTTGATAAATCTACTAGAGGAGAGATTTCTGGTCCAATTTGGACAGCTTAGCAGATGCATAATGCAGAACATTTGTCTTTAAATTTCTGTAGCTTCATTGGAAGATACCTTAAATTTCAGATAATCCAGAGTTTTTCTGGTAGTCATTAAAATGAGTGAACTCCCAAAGAGGGTGGAGTTTCCACCATTTGCTTATTCATTCACTCAGGGAACCAGCTAACAGCTTTCTTTTACCCACTTTTTGACTACACGTGGGCAACGTGCCCAGCACTACACCAATCATAAAATGTTCATGGTGTAGCAGCCATAGTTTGCAAAGAATTATCTCACAAGGAGCTTTATTACTCACACATCAAGAAATGTCATTCACATAATTAGCTAACTATATTGTTAACTATACCTTTGGGAGTGAGCGTTAAGTGAGCTTAAAGAGAAAAACAGTTCTTTGCCATGATATCATCTGTAGAGGCAAATACTTATTCAGAAACATGTTAGGTTTCTGAATATAGGTTGCACTCCACATGCTTTATCTGCTTCAGGTTTTTTGAAATCTATATTATATCTTCATTACCAGAAAAACTTGAGTTGCAGGATATTAGTTTAGTTCACTTTTCTGTGCATACCGTATGCTGTTGCACCTACCTCATCAAACCCTGAGGGCAGAGTTACAGCATACATTTTTAGGCAAGAAATTTCCCTTTTCAGTTCTGCAATCTGCCGCAGTCTGACAGATCCACAAGAGCTCATGCCACAGATTTCTGTTCCCTGCTAACCCCTTGACTAAATCACTTCTCCTCATAAGATGCCTTCTTAGATCAAGGACATTTTCCCTGCTATTAAACGATATGATATAACAAGAATAATTTATATGGATAGCATCAAAGAACTGATGTTGGGCAATAGCACCTCAGAAATCTTCCTTGGCACCTTCCTCTGTGACTTTGAGAGCTCCTCCAGAGACACCTAGGAGATGCAAGGAAGACAATGAACAAAGCAGTTCAGCCTTCAACATTACTTCTTCCATAAGGAACAATCAGACTGCTTTTGCTCTACCACTTTATTTAATTACAGATGCTGTGAGCCCCTTTTTTTTTTTTTTTTTTTTTTTTTAGGTCCTTTAACTTCTTTTGTTGGAAGTGCTTACTGAAAAAAACAAACAAACAAACAACAACAACAAAAAACCTGCAAGCTCCTTGTCACTTGCAGAAAAGTTTGGGCCCCGTGTGAAAAGATCTTCCATGCTTCAGATGCCCTTCCTGGGCTGGGTTCCCTGAAATCCTGCCTGAGATCCTGGGGTGAACAACTTGGAAAGGCTCCTTCATTTTATGACAATGTGGCACAGTTCACAGTAGCTCTGAACATTGAGACAGCTATTATCAAAGGCTCTTCTTATAATCAACTTTCCCATACACATTCACATTTAAAAGGTTTCTGCTGATATGGAAATTGTTGTTTTAATTTTTCAGCATCTCATTCCCCATGTTTTTAAAGGGAATATGTACAAATACAAAATGTTAAGTAAAGACCCATTAATGTCTTTCTTTGTATTAGAGCTGATAAAAAGTACAATCACTATGTAATAAATTTTTCACAGGTTTATTAATTATTGGCACAAAAGTCTAAGACTGTATGCAGCATAGAAAATATCTGTTATTTCTGTGAAAAATTCATTACATTATTTTCTAATTTGAGGTATAATGATGAAGCAAAGAGTTAAAAAAGTGTAAAAAGAAGAAAGTCAGTTCATATGAAAGAGTAGGTAAAGGCTGACTTCATATCACATCTTCCACTAGTTAAATAGGATGCCTGACCCTAACTGCAGGTATAGAGGATTAACCACAAATGTTAAGCATTCTCCTAAAACACACAACCAGGCCTACATCCCTACACCTGTGAGTTGTTGTGCAATTGATCAAAAGAAACAGGTGCATTTCAAGACAGTCTCCTGCACTGTAGGATCCTGGCAATGCTCCACAATTGACACTAAATTTGTAAATGAGATTTCTATTTTAAAAGCTCCGTCATTGGCAAATTAGAAATTTGTGTTGAAGTCAAGGACAAAGGTAATATAAATTGACAACAGTCTCCACCACAATTGCTGCTCATTAATTTGCATAATTTGTTTATTGTTTGGTGTGTTTTTCCTTTTTAGAGTGTCTATTCAAGCCAGACCCTTGAGGCACAAACAGTAACAGTCTAATCTCTCCAAGGACATAATTTATACTCTTAAAGTCTCACAGTGAATAGCAGTAGGAAACCAACTAAATTAGATGTACACTGGAGTCCCCATGAATGATGCAGGCAATATGCAAGTCTAGGTAACCAGTTACTGCACAATTAATATTTATTATTAATTTATTAATTGGAAAGAAAGTGATTGAGAAAGAAAGGTACTGCCAACAAAATCCCAGTGAGGGAAATTTAAATATTAATATATTAAATTAATACATTGATATTACTAACAACAGGTATAAAGGATAGAGGTTTAGAAGCCTATCAATTTATGTAGTTAGGGTTTGATTCTTAGAATAGTTTACTATGATCCAAATAAATAGGAAAATATATGTTTAATTGAAAACATGCTCATAGTCTTGTCATCTTACCATGAAAGTCAGGGGACAACTCCCAGACCTGATGTTAAATCACAAGCCTTCAATGTTCTGCATAGACTAGCCCAGAGCAGTTAGTGGCAGTTAGTGCCTTATAGAAGTGAGACTTAGATTATTGTTTTTCTTTTCATTCCAAATATTGGCACAAGGAAAAGTCAGTACATGATTATAAGTTATTATTGTTGCTAATGGTGTTAGTAAGAGGGGAAAAAAAAAAAAAAAAAAAAAAAAAAAAAAAAAAAGTTAGATTACATCACATAGGAATTGTGCCACTTCACAGCAACAACAATTTTGTCACTTGAGACCCACTTTTAGCATTGGGTTCTTCATTTTGTTTTTGGTTAAGTCATTTTCTGTTTCACAGCTGTCTCTAAATCAATCAGAAAGTATTTTGGATTTGTATCCCCTGAGAATCTTAAGCTTTTATACTAACAGACACATCAATATATCATTTATAATTTTCATGTGTTATTCATCTATTAATCCCAAGATGCAGACACTTGGAGCTAGCTGGATACTGAGTTCAAAATAAAATTACTGCAAATTTTCTTTAATTTTTCAATTATTGTAAAGAAAATATATTCTGCTAAGTTATCTGAAAGTTGACCACATCATAAGAACTCACAATGTATAGCTACTGTAAATGTGGAGTATATGAACTAGATGCAGATGACATTATACTGGGATTCTTTCCAGTTGTCTAATAATGATATATACAACTCAGCTTTTTACTTTTTTTATTCTCATTCAATGACAACATATATTACTGAATTATGCATTTTGTTCACACTGCCTGCATTATTGGTTAAAATACAAAAACTGAAAAATTAATTTATTGTTCCAGGTAATGTCTAATTGCTGTTATGTTATACATTATGTCTATCAAAGGTGAGACCTGTGATGCTGACAGGTGATTTTAGTAAAGGATGATAGTGAGTGATGAAAAATAAGTTGACATACTATGCTTTTTTTCTCTCTTTTTTTTTTTTTTTCTTTTTTTTTTTCATCTTGGAACTAAATATTCAATAGCTGGCTCCACGATGAACCCATGTGTTGCTATGTGAATATTGAAACTGATCCTCAAAGGTGGTAAATGCTTTAAGGGTTAGGATATATGAGATGAATTATTAACATCCTGAAATGAACAAAAGATATTTTCCCAAGTGCCGTAATAAGCATTAAATAATGAAGATGTCTGCAAGACTCCAAGCAGAGTTACAGATAATGATGAGTACTGCTAGAGCCAGCTCCCAAGTTCTGCCTGAAATGTTTGCAGGACTGAGTTCACTCTGTGTGCCTCATGCTTTACATCCAGACTTCATGATCTTTGCAAATAATTCATTAAAAAAAAAAAAAAAAAAAAAATCTGAGGTGGACCTTGTAACTACAATAAACAATGTAGAGCATTAATGCAGAACAATAATAAGGGCAAGAGAGGTTATTTGAAACTCTAAGATTCTAAGATGCTGACAAATTTTGTAAAACTGTGTTTAAGCTAAAGGGTAACTGAGCTCTGTGAAGGCTCCTAGTGCCCTGATCCCATTAGAGTCCAGGTGAGGAAGACAGCTGGAAAACACCAAACATCATTTCTGGCCTACACAGGTGTCTTTCCTTCTCAGGAAACTAAGAATATTTATATGCACCCAGATCTTATTGTGAGAAATGGTTGGTATTCCTTTGCAAGAGGTACAAATTTGTTCTAATATTGCAGGTGTTGATCTAATTTTAAGCATGCCTCAGAAATGCCTCAGTAAGAGGAAAACATAGTTTAGGTTGCTCTTTTCTCTCTCTCTCTTTTTTTTTTTTTTTTTTTTTTTTGAGGGGGGGTGGAAGAGAAAAGGAGAAAAAAAAAATGGAAAGATTCTATTTGATGGCTCCTCTTGAGCTAACAGAATTAAAGTATTGATCAAGGACTTTTAGTCCTTTCCTGACAGCTTCTTAGACACCACTGTTTTATAATAAGGTGTCTGTGCAGGTGCATTTTCCTCTTACAGCCAAGTCTCTTCACGTTTCCTCTAGATGTGGATCCCAGTGTGCCAGGGTCTGTGAGAGCTGCTTTTGGATTCATATCTAATATTTCTCCCCTGAAAGCTAAACTCATATCTGGTCAGTCTGCCCTGAAAGAACATCTATTTTTCACAATCCTGGCATGGCTGAACTTTTGTGAGAAGAAACAGATTCTGTTGGCAAAGCTATCTAAAGCAGATGGAAAAAGCCCTTCTTATTGCCTAGACAACAATCACCTCCATTTCAAGGGGCTTCAATCTCATGCCTTTGCACTCACATTTACAGTACAATCTTCAAAGGTATTTCATAACAGTTATTTTCAGCCATTATACCCAGTGGAAGTCGTAAATGACATAATTACTCATTATACAATTGTCCTTTTGTTTTCAGAGGTGCCTTACACACTTCAGTGCCCAAGAAATAATAATAGAAGTGTAATATAATACGAAAGTCAAACCTTACACTTGGTCATCCATAACTGATTTTCATATACTTATGTACAAAACTGTACCTGATTTAAGACACTGTTTATCATTGAACTGTTATCATCTCTTTTGTTCAATTTGAGAAAAAAATATCCAAATGTCATCTAGAAGTAATTTACTTATCTTCTACATTCTCATGGCATAAGATGGTGAGGTTAATACAAAGACCCACATATTACTATATTATTCTTACAGCTATATTGTAAAAAAATATTGACAGAAAAACTAGGAGATGGCTATTGCCTTGTAGTTGAAACAAGGCATTGAATGGTAATTCAGAACTGCATGAAGCAGCCTGCAACCTCAACCTAAATGTTTCAGTTCTCAGTAGAACATCTTACAAAATAAAACCACAATGCATCTGTGAATACTCGCCTGGAACTACCCCTGTAGCAAGAATCATCTTGGATTCAGATGGTGTTGGGATAGGCAGGCTGTGTCTGCTGCAACAGGCTTTTTCAGCTGTGTAATTCCTAGTTGGCCAAATTATACTTTTACCCTTTAAGTCCCTGTACATGTCTCAGCTCAGTTGTAGAGAGGAATCATGCCCCAGGAACACAAGAAACACACAAAAATCTTAGGTAAAGTATGTGGAAATTTATGTTCTGGAAAGTCCTAATGATATGTTTGAAAGAGCATTACAATACGGCCTGTTGTGTTGATAATCCATGTACTAATCAGTCCCTAATTGTTGACATCATAGAGTACAGTAGCTCTGAGGGGAAATTACTGGCACATAAGTTACTTCTGCTGGAAGCAGACTTAGCATTTAGAATGTTTTTTTCACCACTTTCCAGCTCATTAACCTTTTTGTATCAGAAAAAAAAATACTGACATCCAGCCAGGATGAACTCATGAATCATTTAATTTTTTCAAGTCTGCCCCAATAAAATCAGGAGGAGAAAAAATAAAAATAAAAAATTAGTCTCTCAGTTGTTTATTTTTAACTGGTTATCTTTAACATAAATGTAATAATGATTTTTTCTTTAGTGATAATTTTAGTTTACTTTAACAAACTGGCCTTACAAATTGAGGTAAAAGCTTTACGGAGATAGGAAGAGAAAATATTTCCAACTTGTTGATCAAAGAGAAACACTCCAGAAGCATGTAGCACAGAAGAAAAAAAAAAAAAAAAAAAAAAAAGAAAAAAAAAAAAGAAAAAAAAAGTCAAACTTATCGAAATGAAAGCATATGGAAGTTTAGGTAAGCAGAAGGCAGTTATCCATACTGGATTTAGGAAACTCACTGCCCTTTACTTCATCTGAAAAATATTCCTTCAGAAATGTAAGCTTCCAGGCATGATTAGAAGGGAGATACCTCCTCAGCTAATTTTACACACCCCCTGTATAATTTGTCTCACCATAATGCCACAAGGATTCATTCTTGGCAAAAGAGGGAAAAATACACCTGAACAATGCACAATTCAGAGGGTTAAAGCCTGGAGCAGGATGTGTAGTTTTCAAAAACATGCTACTGGCTAAGAGAAAGATTAATCAGTCTGACTTGTGGCTGAGAAGGCAAAACCCTCAAAAACAAACAAACAAAAACCAATCAAAAAAAAAAAAAAAGAATAATAAATAAATAAAAGTGCTGGAAAGTAAAGGTGATGTAAGAGTGCCAAGAAACCTGTTCAGTCTTTATCTAGGAAAACACTGCTAAAGTCTAGAGTGGAGTGTCATGGCAACAACCTTTTACAGGTGATCATGTACTCTTCCAGAAGCTTTAGGAATTGTGTTATCTAACCATCTTATTTTACTTAAATGTGTAGATAAATTAACTAGATTTTAAAATGGAAATGTTCCCCACTAAACAGCAGGTGCATGATCTGCAGCTGGGCAGTTAAGAAATAATTTCCCAAACTGGCAGTGATAAGGGGTTAAGCCCTTACAGAGTATGTGTCTAAGAAGCCCATGTGTTCCTCTTGTATGTAGAGACAATGTCCCTTCAGTCAGTTTAGTCTCAGTAGTAGGTACTCTCCTGTCCTGATGCTGCTGAATACACTTCATGAGCAAGCACTTCTACTTGATCTCTTACAAAAATGTAGTATCCTCTATACTTTTTTTTTTTTTTTTTTTTTTTTTTTTTTTTTTGAGACCGGTACAATTAATGTGTTCTGAGAATATCTACAGAGCCAAGCCCTGGAGATATCTACAGAGCCAAACCCTGGAGTTTAGACAGAAAGATAAGGATAGATCCTAGTGTATGGATTGTGACAGTACTTTGATAGTAACTAAGTACTACAATGTAAGCGTTCCTAGGCATTTAAGCACCTGAGGTGTTGAAGGACAAAAACTTTCAGAAATACTAGTCTGGAAGATAATTTCAGGATAAAATCTCCCAGTATATAACTTTCTTTGGGGATCAAAGAATTTGAATGTTCTACTGAAGGATCTCTGGTCAATCTAACCCCACACCATGAAACTAATTCCCAGTGGTGGTGGAAAAGGACAAAAGGGGACAGCCAGGCTGTTGGGTGGGATGACAAGAAAAAATCCATCCTGCACTTCGCATACATTAATGAGAAATATTATCTAGCTGCAGAGAAATGACAGAATTCAATATCTGCATCACCACCAAATTTTCAAATCTGAAAAAAAGGAAAAGACACAAGGAAATCAGTATCCCCTTTTTCTGTAAATAGTGTCAGAAGTTGGTTTGCTTGAAATCTAAAAGACAGAACGATATTTAGAAATGAAGTATGTTTACGTTATGTGTTAGGAAATATGACCAGATTGCTGAGCTTGTATTAAGAAACATTTAGTTTTGAGTCCATAAAGGAATTCATTGAGTTTCAGAAAGTGTAAAATGTTCTGCTTTTTCTCAGGGGAGTTTTATTCTGCATTTATAGAAAGAAGAGGGAGAGGAGTTGGACAGAAGTGACAGGAAAATGTACTGAATTAGGTTTAATTTTATGGGTCTTTAGGTGCTTAATTCTCACGTTTCTCTAAAAATTATTTATTCAATAAATGCATTTAGTAAGTTCAGACCTCCGCACTAATATATTTTAAGACTATGGTCCATTTGATTATCTAGCCTCTCTGCTTTTATTATGCCAGCTATAAAACTTCATCTAGTAGCTCCCCCAGTAAGCCAATAGCCTGTTCTTTGCTAATACAGATTTTTGTAGGGGGAAAGTCCTTTCTAGAACTCAAGGCATCAATAGACAGAAGATCTAAAACTTGATATGTTCTCTCCCACTTTTTAATCTTTCCACTTTTTAATCTTTCCCATTGCTAAATTATGCTATGGATTTCTAAACTGAATTTGTGCAGTGTCAGTGATCAGTCTTAATCTCTTTTTATGCATTTTTTCATTATTATATCAAACAACTCCTGGACTATAAGCACTGTCTTGGAGATATTACGCATTACTTTTTTTTTTTTTTTTTTCAAATTACTTATTACATTATTTCTTGAATGAAACTGTTAATGTACTTTAAGAAAAGAAGGTTCATACAAGGAGATATCAACCTACAAATTCTTCAGAACAGATTCAGAAAAGCCTACATTCTTGTATATGCCTGCATATCCTCGCTGGATAAGTAACATCAGAACATGAAAGAAGCACTTAAGATGCCTGTGCAAACATTCCTTTAGTAACCCTTATAAGGTGGCTGTTCACAGATGTAGTCCAACCACCTTATGAACATCCTTGTCAATAAAATGTTCTTAGCAGAGCTTAAAATGAAAGCACAGAGAGGCACTATAGCCACTTTCAAAATATTATGTGGTATTTTTGTGTATGTATTTTTCAGAATGATTATAGGCTCTATTATTTGCTTAATTTTTCTTGACATTGGCACCCCTATAGATTGGCCATGACCATGACCATGGGAATATTTTGACATGCTGCCCAAAGAGCTAACTCAGACATAAGATGATACTTCCACTAAAATGCTCTGAAATGAGATATTATGTGAGAGTCTTGCCACTTGTTATCAGGAGCATCCCTCCCTTGATCAGCAAGAAGGCATATTGTCAGTGGGAGGCAGAAGAAAAGGCAAGATACAACCTGTGAGTGCTTACTAAGGGGGAATGTCACTGCTGATTTTGATGAGTCTTTAGCTTGTGTAGCAACATCTTGACACCTTTTTATTTATTCTTGTGCAGGATGAGATTTCAAGAGTTACCATAGTGAAAACCTAGAAACAAGTAGAAGAAATTGTGAAATCACTTTGCAAGTATCTTACAATTTTAGAATAGCATGATTTCCACTTTCAGAAAGCACTTAAACCATGTGTAAAAACATTTTCAGAAATAAAATAAATTAAATTAAATGTGACAGAAAAAGGGTGCACTTCTGCAGAAATTCCATGTCAAGCTGCAAACTAAATATGAATTAAAAGATGTGTTGCACATATGTTTTCTCTATTAAGTTGCATTTGTCAGAAATATTTTTTTCTTCAATCCACTAAGAACTATCAGGGTTTTAAGTGCTATGGAAAATAATGTGCATGACGGAAGAATTTCTGCCACAGGCTTCTCTAGTTACCACTTTTCAAAGTATCTTCTTTGCTCTTTCCCATCCTTAGCTGCCACCTGGCACTATTCCGTTAGTACTGGAAAAGCAAGCCTAGCCTGCCAATAGTATCATTTGAATGACAGGCTGTGAAAATTCAAACACTCCACAAAAACATCCTTTTCCTCTGAAAAAAAAAATAAAAATAAAAATAAATAATTGACATCTCTATATTTCTTGGGGTTCTGATGTAAACTCTGGTCTATGGAGCATAAGGACTTGGGCATTGATTTAGTTCAGCAGATCTAAAAGGGTCTTATTCATACTTTCTGAAGAAAAAGCGTTTGTTTTCTTTCTTTTTTTTTTTTTTTTCTTTTCCCCAAATACCGCACCACCACATACCCAAAGCAATTTTAGATTTCTGACTTTCACTCATCAGTGAAGTAGTTGCTTTTATGTTTTTCTATTCGCATATGATTTCATGCACAGAACATTTGGCAATAAATAAATAGTAATAATAATAAATAAAAAACACCATTTTTCAACCCTAGAATTTACCTTCAACTAGATACCTTTTGTTCATTATAGCTTGTTAACTCAGGTAGAGACCTTCCTTGAGATATTTTGAAAACATTATTCTATTGAAAATTGTCATTTCTTAAAATAAGCTTTTTGTATTGGCACAAACATACCAAAGACAAGAAAATTTCTCTAGGGAACCCAAGAGAACCCCCCTGCTTTGGTAGGGGGGTTGAACCCAATGATCTCTTGAAGTCCCTTCCAATCCCTACAGTTCTGTGATTCTGTGAAAATATTTGCTTAAGTGATATTGATCATAAATATTTGCTAAAGTGATATTGATCCACTATTAAATTTCTTATCAAAAATCTGGTAGTCTGTAGCCAAATGTTTACATTACATGGAAGTAGGTAGAAAACTATATCCAAAACCCCTGTTTTGTTTGGTTCAGAACAAGACTGAGAGACCAAGTTTCCCACCTCAGAATCTTATGCATTAAACTAGGAAGTACCTTCTGATATTTCCTACAGAAATAATAATAATAATAATAATAATAAAACCCCCAAATTATTTTATTTTCATCTTCATGCATAATGGAAACAAGTATCCAAAATCTTTCTTTTTTTTTTTTTTTGTTGTTGTTGTTGAAAGAATAACTACTCTCTGAAAAACTTCAGTTAAAACAAAATACAAAAAAAAACCTCCATTATAGAAACCCTATAAGCTGACCTTGTAACACCTAGTGCTATGCAACAACAAGAACAGACTGCACTTACTGTACATTGTAAACCAAAAGCCCATTGTTTTTCTTGTGTTTTGCAATAAAATTTTCTTTCATCATGATTACTGAATTTATTAAAGCCAGAAAGTCCCACTCCTCAATGAAAGATGAAGTTTCCTACTTGTTACAAGTGGTTTTCAGGAGAGTATGTTGGGATTTATAAAATATCTGCCCTTCAAAACTTTTTCTTACTATGAAAAACTCCAGTGGAATTTACTGTACAGACTTGCCTGAAAATAAATAAATAAATAAGTAAAAATCCCACTATCTCTAGTATTAGGTTCTTTTAAAAAGAAAGTACAGGTTTCATTCTTGATACCTTCATTGTAAATTCTCAGCAAAACCACCGAGTTCAAGGATTCATTGTGAATTTCCTATATTCAAGGGAATCAGCCTAGATCTGTACTGGTGATCTATACTGTTGTTTTCTTTTTGTTTGATTGATTGATTATTTTTGTTTGTTTGTTATCCCTTTATTGGGATTAAAGGCTACAATGACTTTTAAGCAGATTGCTTCTACCTCTTCTATTGACTTTGCTTTGTTTGGCAGCTGCATGCATCTGTCTGTAGTTTTCACATATCTAGGCTCTGAACAAATTGTTTAGGTTAACATCAGAGAGATTTAAAAATGAGGAGACGGACACTAAAATAAGTCCAGAAAAACTTAGGGCAGAGGCTAGCATCCTGCACTCACCAGGTGCTAAGTACTCATTTCCATGAGGCACTTAACTTCCAAACAGCTCAGGATTAGGTGCTACTTCAGAGACATTCTCCAGAGCAATGCCAGTGTTGCAGGAGTCCAATATTTTGCTTACAGTAAATATCTGTTGGGGGGGATAGAGACATCAGTCCAAGTCTGTGGAAGCCAAGTGGACATTTTCTTCTGCCTCCCATGAGTACTGGGCACAGCCCATCTCACTACAGATGTGTGCACCTTGAAGATGGGAAAGTCCTGTGCTACATCTGCTGCATGTAGTGCATCTATTCCTTCTTTTTTTGCCTTTAACACAAGCTTTGGGGCAGTTATGGTGGTGTTGGCTGGACAAGTTTTATAAGACCCTGCAGTGTTTATTAGCCGAGAGAAGCAGTCCTGTCTCCAGCATTCCTGGGGGTTTGTTTTGCCAGGAATTCCTGCTCACACAACTGATTTCAACATTCCTCTTTTAAGACGGGAACAAACAACTGAACCTACTGAGAGTACCCTTTGTCAGTGCTTGGTAGTGCTTTTCTAATAAAACACAGATGATTTATAATATGTTCACACAGGAGACATATTTGGCATATAAAGCAGTTGCAGTGCAAGATTCTTGGGTGCCAAAAAGAGGTTCCTTGTGATTTCACAACAAAGACCTTCTGTTACTGCTCAGAAAAGCCAGGGAACTTTTCTGTGCAGCAGTAAACAGTAATGTATTCTTACTGGTGAATAGCCACAACCTGTTTCCCAGAGTGTACAGCAAACTCACAATAACTTCAATTGTTCTGCTACAAGACAGATCCCCAAGAACTGCCAGCTAGCCAAAGAGCAACAGCATACCAACAGCTACTTCCATGTTGTGGCTGGAATCAGTTGTGTCTCACTGGTTGTACAAACAAGGCTTGGGACTAGATTTTGGGGGCCACCAAGTCTTACCTGCTCATTTGAGGTACTGCCAGGAAACTGCTGGCTGCTATGGTGCTTCTGTGCTCCCAGGAGGGCACAGCTTCCAGCACTGGTGAATCTGCCTGGGCAAAGACTGCCCATGATAGGTATTTGGCACTTGTCCCAGTCTTATTTTTAACCCTTGGTTGACCCAACAGTTATAGGTATTACAGTCTCTCTGTAATACCTGTTATATACCTGTTAATACCTCTCTGTAACTTGTTACAGGTTACAGTCTCTACACCCTTGCACTGTGATTGTCTACAGAGGAGCCAACAGCCTATGTCCATCAAGACTCATTCAATGAATCAGGTCAGATGGGGGAGCAACCACCACAGAAGTGACAGTCCTCAAAAAAATGTGTAGTACAAAGGACCTACAAGAAGCCTTACTTCTTCATTCTCCTTTTCAACAGTTTTTAAGTGCTACAGCAGAGGTTTCCTCTATTCCTCCACATTTTTATATATCTGAATCTTTCAATATCCTGATAGAAATGTATCTGGAAACCTAATTTTTGATACCCAGAAGCCAAGTTGTATATCCAGATCAGCATTTAATTCTACTGCTTATTTATGCAATTGTTGTCCACAACAAAGTCTGATAGAATGACTAACTACCAAAAATATATATGTTTATATATTTGATTGACCTCACTTAGGTCTTGTTCATTTTTACTTTGTTGGCTTACCCTTTCTTTACTCATTAGAGCTTTGTAACAACACAAGATATTACCAATAGAAGCATATCTGCAAGACTGGAAGAATCACACATCAGCCATCCCCAGTACTAAAATACGTTTGAAATGAGCTTGAGGGAAAACACTTGCAATGCAGGACACAGTCACGTTTCTTACGTAAAACACACGCTAACAGAATAAGTGACTTTATGACAGATAAGAATTCATGCTGACAGAATTGCTTTAGCTATTTTCACCCAAGAGAATGGAAAAAAAAAAAAATCATTTGGGAGAAAAATCATTGATCACTTTAGCAATTTTCATACACTGTGTGTTTCATATGCTATATGTGTTACTCCCTTCTCTATATTTACAGAGAACATGCGTAGGAAAAAAATATGTTTTGCCAGCTTTCTGAGGAAGAATAGACAGGCCATATATTTTAAATGTGAAGCATACTTATAATGATATCTCTATTGACTACAGGGCTGAATACGCTTTGCATAACATTTCAAAACATGGCAAAAAAATAATTAGAAACAGAACAATTACAAAACATGTAATGCAGATAAAATCAGACTAACAGGAAATAATACTTTACAGTCCATGTAAAATTTAATTATATCAGCACTGTCCTTTGTTACTTATCAGTACTTGCATAGGAGCAGGGAAAATGTAGCAAGCCTCAGGATAAAATACAGCAATGCCACATAGAGGCACCTTCAAGTGAGTTCTGTCTCCATTTGGTAATCAGTCTTGGGTGTATTAAGCACTTCCCACCCAAATCAATCAATCAGTCCATCAGTCAAACCAGCTTTTTCCCAGCTCTCCATATAAAACACATTTCAGAGTGTTTGCTTTCCTTTATGAAATAGGCTCAAATGAATCAAAGCACTCACTTATTGTCCTGAGGTAACTCTCACATCCTTTAGCTAGTTTTTAGCAAGAATCTCACTTTTATCAAATTACATGTATGAAGGATGCAGAATACATGTTCGTCTATTTATAATATTTGCAACCGCTAAAAATGGTTCTATGCCAGAAGTTACAAAAATAAAGTGCTGGGCTCTATCAGTTTGCTTCAGGCACCACCACTTTATTACCTTTATTACCTAGAGTCTCACAATGTCTTAATTACATGACAATTTAAAGTAGAAGTAGGACTGACACCAAAATACTTCATCTAAGGTCTTAATTCAAAAAATTGTTATGGAAAAAGAGAGAGAGAGAGAGAGATTAAGCTAAACAAAGAATGACCAGAGAAGACAGACTTTACACAAATGAATTCCTGGTGAGGTTTCATACTGAATGTACATTATATTTTAGTCAGAAAAATGGAAATATAAGCTACACATTGTGTCTAGAATAGAACAGAGTCATGAGCTGTTGAGTCTATTGCCAAATGCCTTCAAATCTGAGCTATCAGAAAAACAGGAAACATTTCATGAGAAATTTAGAAGCTGCTACTTCATGGGCCAGTTTATTTCTTTGTTATTTAATTTAAACATGCTACTCTTTTATATAAATGTAAGCAAAATTTTCAAGCAGGTCTGCCATTTTTTTATTTGACAAACTGTGATTTGAGAAAATAATGTGATGGCAGCATGGGTAATAAAGTTTTAATATATCCACACTGGTAAATTTTGAGGTAAGAATCATTTATTTGAAAAATACACACTCTTGTTTATAACTTCTTTTTTAAGAAAATGTGCCCAATTCCGTTGCTAATTTTTAATTATCTCTAAAGTTAAAAGTTTTCCACCTCACTATTGCAGCATTGAGTGCTGATACCTGAAGCAAATGTCCCTGACCCTCTGTTTGATCTAATAATTGTCACAGATATTAATCGCATCTGAACCAAGAATTTAGATGTATATTTTTGGTTTGTTCTTTTTTATAGCACTAAGAAGAACAGTTCTTTGCTAAGTTATTGCAAATACAGCCCAGACTGCAGAAGGCTTAACATGTCTGTCAGGTGCTAGCAAAATTCTAGGACACTTCTGTGTCTGTCATGCGATTACTTACTGAATTTCATCTAAATTTCCTGTGGAACTTCTGCAACTTTTGCTGAAATGTATTCTGAAGGATGCTCATTTGGCTTCAAAAATGTACTGAGTGAAACTTTGTATCTGTTAAAAAATATTCTCAGTGTGCTGAGCGCCATTCTTAAACTACCACAAATGACTAAATTCATATGATTTAGGGGGCATGGGGGATTTCAAAGAGCTAAATTTTAGGTGATCTTCTAATGCAGATCATTGAAGTTAGCCACCTCAATGTGGGGACGGCGCTGAACAACTGGGGGCTCAAAAATTCCTTTAGCAGGGATTTAGTTTGTCAGTGTGGAAGATATTGCTGAAGGAAGGGGCAATTTAAGCTGCATTTCTTGTTACAAACTTAATGTTCTCAGAGATTCACAATTCTGTGTGCTTTCATTCAAATGCCAGGAACCTATGAAGTTTCTTCACACAAGGATTAGTCATCAGTGGGATCACCCACCAGGAGTACAAGAACATGATGTCGCATGCTCTAGCTGAGCAGCTTCCTGACATGGGTAGTTTCTCATACGCGCTTCTCAGAGATGTTCCACTTCACCCAGAATAAAAACTACACTCTCTGTACAGCACCTCAACACCCTTTTCACTTGACTTTGCAGGCCAGCTATTCCTCTTCCATCACTGCATATGGAAGCAATACACTTTCCCCATTTACACTTTTCCTTTTTCTGCTCCTACCCCTCCAGAACTAGTCCTCCAGTTTGGAAAATACTCATTTAGTGGTCTGAATATTAATTGGCACAGAGGTGGGAAGCCAGCTCTCATTCTTCCAAGTGATTATTCTGAACAGAATGCAATAGCCTGATGTTCAGGATCACTCTCTTGTTCTAGGCCAACAAACTGTTATTTCATGTCTGAGCACAAGCCTTGGCTGGGGACCTTCAAGTAAAGTAGGTGAGTATTTAGTGAACCTTGGCAGGGCTTAGGCCTTATTCATCTGCCAAATATCTTAGTATTCTGAAGACGTCATCGGCTATAACAATGTACCAAGAGCTTTCCTAGAGGAAAGCTGATGCAGAGGAAGTTTTAGGTGCCTACAGGGTTAGGTTCAAATTTTCTTCATGACAGTGGTGTCTACAAAATTAAGTAGCTGCCCTGTCAATCTTCTCTAAATATCTCAATCGAGCACTTACAAATGAGACAGTAGTACACCACTATTGCAATTTGTGAACAGGAAAGGTTCAGCTTCATTTAAATACTCAAACATAACTGAGAAATGTTATAGTTAGACTTTTTCCCTGAAGATCCACATGATAGTGTTCTTCATTTGCATAATTTGTGTGCATTACCCCACTCACTGATGCAGGAGCTGTCCGTGCCCAAGATGTACTCTTCCAAGCAGGGCTGCGTTGTTTGGCAGTGATTGAGATGTCTGGAATAAGAAAAAAGACTCTGTCAGCAATACAATACTTATGACACGTTCTGTCTTCACAACTTTCCCTCCCAAGTCTCACAGTGAGAGATGCAATTAAAATTCTGGAACTGCAGAGGTGGTGATTGAATGTTCAACTTCTCATTTTCTCTGGCAGCTACTCAACTCCTTTGTCCAACTATGGCAGGAACCAAATGAATTGCAAGTAAAATAAATTTCCCCCAGAGCATTTCCATTTTATCAATACATGCTTCAGGTTCTGAGAACACATTAGCAGCATTGCATCTTTCATGGATGTTATTTCAAATCATTATTTTCTTCTGAAAAAGAAAGCTATCCAATTACACTCAAACACAAAAGGAAGTAGCCTTGAACACCCTGTTCCTAACTCTTGTAAATAAAAATTCAGCAATATCTACTGAATTGTGCTTACAGTACTGCAAAAGTTTTGAACATTTTCTTATACCTTTAATACAATTTATATGACTCACACTCACTGCTGTTTCTCATTGTTTTGAGAATAATTTAAATTGAACTTTTTGACATAACATGTTTAATATCATAGTCACTGAAAGACATCACAACCATTTCCATAAGTTGGTATTTTATTTTAGAAGTATCATCCATAATTTTCATAATTTATAGGAATGATATTTATGTACATTTAGTGTGTGTGCATACAGACACGATGTCTGAGGTGTTGTCAGTGAAACCCAGATTTAAGTCTTGTTAAAAAAGTTGGAAGTTAACAGTCTTAGGTGCTTTGCTGAACAGGAACGGACTACATCCATGCATACACACGCGTGGACTGATGGGCTGAGGCTAGCTGTATGAAGTTCAATGAAGCCAAGTACCGCGTCCTGCACTCGGGGCACAACAACCCCAAGCAGCGTTACAGGCTGGAGATGAGTGGTTAGAAAGCTGCCTGGCAGAGAAGGACCTGGGAGTACTGGTTGATAGTTAGCTGAATATGAGCCAGCAGTGTGCTCAGGTGGCCAAGAAGGCCAACAGCATCCTGGCTTGCATAAGAAACAGCGTGGCCAGCAGGTCCAGGGAAGTGATTGTCCCCCTGTACGCGGCTCTGGTGAGGCCACACCTCGAGTACTGTGTTCAGTTTTGGGCCCCTCAGTATAAGGACATCGAGGTGCTCAAGCGTGTCCAGAGAAGGGTAACAAAGCTGGTGAGGGATCTGGAGAACAAGTCTTATGAGGAGCAGCTGAGGGAGCTGAGGTTGTTCAGCCTGGAGGAGGAGGCTCAGGGGCGACTTTATTGCTCTCTACAGATACCTTAAAGGAGGCTGTAGCAAGGTGGGGATTGGTCTGTTCTTCCACGTGCCCGGTGATAGGATGAGGGGGAATGGGCTAAAATTGCACCAGAGGAGGTTTAGGTTGGATATTAGGAAGAACTTCTTTATCAAAAAGGTTGTTAGACATTGGAATGGACTACCCGAGGAAGTCGTTGAGTCACCATCCCTAAACAAAAATGTTTAGATGTAGAGCTTAGGGATATGGTTTAGTGGAGGACTTGGTAGTGTTAGGTCATAGGTTGGACTAGGTGATCTTGCAGGTCTCTTCCAACCTAGATGATTCTGTGATTCTGTGAGTAAATATGGTGGACTTGGAGCAAAAGCAGCACATATTGATTACTCAAAGAGTATCATCACACACAGAGAAAAGTGACTAATGAATATAGTTAGTAACTAATCAGAAAGTAACTAATGATAGTTACTCCATTCCTCAGAGTACTCTAGTGATCCCTCTCAGTATTTGCTCCAGTTTTTGTATATTTCTCAATAGATGAAAATAAAAATATATAGTATTATGGATGTCATCTGCAAGGCTTTATACACTTAATACAAGACATATTTTACTTGATATATTGTAGTATGACATCTTCTTGTACTATTTCACTTTTTAAAATATTGCATAAGATCAGCACCAAAAATGAACTTCAAAGGATTCTATTGGCTTCTCATTGGCACAATTCATTGTCCTCTTTGTTTTTCAGCTAATTTGTGTCTTTGTGTTTACTTTAATAATCTATTTCTTATTACTGTATAAATTCAGGCTTAAGTTCAGATCAACATTTCTCTAAAGAAAATCATTTTTACCCTAGGATACTCATCAGCTTAACCTGGTAAATCCATAATGCTTTTATTTATATATATATATATATATATTTTCCACTTATATCCATAGCCTTAACAATTCTTTCATTTAAAATGTAGCCTGTATTTACTGAGTTGAGATTAATGGGCGTGTAGTGCTTTGATAGCTTTCTTGCTTTGCTTTTAACACAAATGCTCTATTTGTTACTCTTCAGTCATATGGTACCAATTTAAATAAAGGGGTAGGGTTATTTAAAACCTTTGCAGTCTGACTTGTGGTTACATGTGTTAAATATTTCAGTCTTCTAAGATAGAGATATCTGCTCACCACTTCCCTGTTTAAGTACCTAAGGCCTTGAGCTTTTGTTCCATCTTAATGTTTTATTTCTATTCCTTTCCTTTCATCAGCCACCCTGCCTTGACATCATTTCTGTCATCACCTTTAATGTGAGACAAATTATTAGTCGACTCCTGGGAATGGCATTAGATTCTTTTCAACCTTAACTCCAGCTTCATTGTTGAGTTGTCCACTTCTTTTCTTGTTCTCTCTTAAATTCAGTGGATTAAGGATTTCTGGATACTCATTTTCATTTCTTGGAAACGCCTAAAGAAAGTTTTGTTTGTTTCAGTAATTCCTGAGGAGCCCAGCACTTCCTGATCCCAAAGACATGACTTTGCTAACCAGCTCTACTCCCCTTTGAGTATCCTTTGGATTATTTTCATGCTCAGAAATTATTCATTTTAGCTCTTCCTAATGGAACATTAAAGCAAATGGTTTTATTGAAGTTTCTGTCCTGAAAATGAAGCATAAAATAATGTAATAACTTTTTGAAATAGTTCTAAAAAGATGTGTCTATGAAGGAATCAATGGTGTTTCAGCAGAAATTTTACCACAGTGTGTGTCCTTAACCATAGCTAAGAAAAAATTGATATAATCTCAAAATTTAGCACCTAAATCTGGCTTTTAGTATGGCCTGTATAAGGGTTTTTTGTTGGCATTTTTGTTTTTGCTGTTATTGTTTTTCTTTTTTTTTTTTCTTTTTTCTTTTTGGATGCTATATTCCTAATAGGGAGAAATCAGGTTACATGCACAGATAAATTATGAAAAAATATGTATGACATGCACTTTCTTTTCATTCATGATATGTCCTGGAGATCTCTCCATCAGCACACAAATGAATACATTCAACATATTTTCTTAAATGTTAGTTCTTAAAAGCTTTGCTCTGACAAAAATACCCTATAGTCTATAGTGAAGAAGCCTGGATCTTATATTCCTAGCCACAGAGGTTTATTGCAGTTCAAAACCACAAGAAGTTAATAAAGTTTGAGTAGTGAGGTCTTTTTCATTGAATATTAACTATAAAAAATTTTCTATACTCTGTTTTACAAGAGTTCAGGGAGGATTGGTTTAGCTACCTCACACAAAATGTGTTGGGAAAGTACTGAATTAAATGGTATTTTTTGCAAATAAAAGTCAATGCTAGAATACTTATAGACACATGAAGAAAACACTTTTTTTTTTCTTTTTCTTTTTCTTTTTTTTTTTTTATAATAAAATTTTTACTTAAAGAAACAACATTCTGACATGGACAGCACACACATAAATAGTATGCTATGTGATCTTTTCAGATTAGATAAAAAGAATGATATTCAAGGATTTTTATCAAATGTTAATGAATAAATAGCATTTTTGATTATTATTAATACTTCCCCAAATAAAATAGATTATTTCTGATTTAATAATTGCATTTCCAATAGAAATATGATAATTTGAGAGCTATGTGCCTCATTCTCTGATTCATATGAACAGGATTAATTTAAATTAGGATTAACAGTAGAAGTCACTGTGCTAATGATGTGAATTGCAGTGTCATAGCACTTCATAATTGTGAAAAGTATTTAAAATGCATATTTTTTATTTATCATGCACAAAATAAAAAAGTTATACTTTATTTCTTAGATATTTGTTTAAATATACACACTAACTTCAGTAGAACTAGATTGAATTAAGTATCTAAATAACATTTTACAGACTGTGTAATGCAGAAACCATAATGTTTTTTTTTGTTTTATTTTTTTTCTAATGAATGAAGATAAAGAAATAGAAGAAGATACATGTGATGATGTAATATACATTTTTCAAATGAAGTTTTTTAATCAGAATTTTCCAGTAATACTTTCATAGTGCCAGCACTATATTTTACAATATTTTGATTCATTTTTGAAGTGGATTTCACTTATTTTCAAAAGGCGGAGCCTTTAAATATGTGAAAGACATTCATTTGTTTTAAATCCACAGCTAATATTCTGAGCTGCTTTTACTTTGACAGTTATTATAAATAAAAAGAAAAAATATAAGTTTTTAATGTTTATAAAGCATATTACAAACCAGTCATTTTATTTTCTCACTGCTGGATTATGGTATACAGACTTCCTAAAATGTTTTGGGTATTTAAAGAGGCTACTTAGATTTTCTGAAACAGCAAGAAGTTAGCGCCATCTATAGACAGAATATAATATCGAGAGCAAAAAGAAACTGCTCATCAAACAAGTCACATCAAAAAAAAAAAAAAAAAAAAAAAAAAACTAAGGTCAGGCTGTAATGTAAAGATGAATAGAAAAATGCCTCTGATCTGCTCATTCTTTCCCAGTTTTTCTAAGAATTCTGGACACAAATTAGCACAAGTGAAAACTTTAGCCTATCACTGAGCAATATAATTTTCCTTCTATTAAGCCTGTGAATTTACTTTAGTACACGTTTGTTTTTACATAACCCAGCAATGGTCATGGATTTGATATACTGAATAATAAACACCATTACTGGGTCATTTTACTTTTTATTGTTTCACTTCTCAGCTGAGCAGCCTCCAGTTGTTACTATAATGGTTATTCCCACTGGCAAATCTAATCTTGCAAAGCTTAACCACCTAAGTTACTTTAATTATATGAATAAGAAAATTAACTTCAGAAGTTATCCATATGCCTTGTCTTGCAAGAACATGTTCTTCGATTATACAATTGTCTGTTGTATGCATCTTGTTTCCTTTAATTGTGAAGCTTCTGGCCTGATTTACCATGAGATTTAAAAATCACATTTCTAAAGTAAAAGTAGTATATATATATATACTATGTATAGTATATATAGTATATTATAATTATTGTGATGCTTCTGGCCTGATTTACCTTGAGATTTAAAAATCAAATTTCTAAAGTAAAAGTAGTATATATATATACTACATATAGTATATATTTAATATACTATAGTAATTGTGAAGCTTCTGGTCTGATTTACCATGAGATTTAAAAATCACATTTCTAAAGTGAAAGTAGTATATATATATATTTTTATATATATATACTACTATAGTATATATATATATACACTATATATACATGTATATATATACAGTATATATATATACACTATATATACTATATATACTATATATAGTATTATTATATAGCTATTATTAAATATCCTAATGTATACTTTAGGAAATCTAAATACAAAAAAAAAAAAAAAAAAAAAAAAGTCTTTTCTTACTTTACATCTAGTAAAAAATGAGCTTTTGGTTCAATTCAACTTTCCAAGAAAATTGCTTTTTTAAACTACATTTCAAATCAAAAATAGTGTCACAGATTCTCAGTGCTAGAAAAAAAATAATAGTAATAATCATAAAAAAAAAGAAAAAAAAAAGACAATTTTTGAGGTTATGCAGAGGGAAAACAAGTGAAGAAGCAAAAAATAGCATGGCCGTTATTTATCCTAAAGCATGTTGTCAAAGGAACAGCCTCTCTCAACACCTTTTGGGCAAATTCCTTTCATTACATTTTTATTCTATTTCCATTCTGAGAGTGAGGAGAAGCATGGGGCTGCAGACCAGATGGAGAACTTTGAGCCTGTGGCAGAGATGCACAGAGCAGCAACAGGAACCCTGCGTGCAAAATGTTCTGCAGTGTTTGCAAACCAATAACTTCAAGTTCCCTAGCTGCATAAAACACATCATGACAAATATGTAAAAGGTTTGCTTAGAGTTGAAAAGCTAGTGAATTCAGTCAGAAAACTGCATGTTTTAAGTGGTAAAATCATATATGCTGAAGAAATAAAAAATAGACCTACATTTTAAAGTTATTATATAATTGCAATCATTATGCAAAAGTTGTATGATACTGCTGAATTATATCTGTCAAATTTAAAGCGCATGCCTGTATATTAGTGCATTCAGTTCTATAGCAGTATGTCAATTAGCAGTCTAGCTAGATATCTAGTCTCTTAGCAGTATGTCAATACTGCACTAAGTACATATCTGCAGAAACATACAAATATTTATAAATTGTCAAGAATAAAATTGTTTTGAAAAGTCTTTGTATTTTTTGCTACTGTAAGAAAAATAAGCATACTACACAGACAGAAAACAACAAATTATTAAACTACACACATGTGGGATCTGGAAGAAAAGGAAGACTGTGGGGCTTATCAGTTTTTAAATGGCTCAATTAAGCAAAATGACAGCTTGACTCCAGGCTGCTTTATGAAGTCTGAAAACAAATCTGAAGACCATGATCCAATGTTTGTTGAAGCTAATAAGAGTCTTTTCGTTACCACTATGGGCATGGGATCAGGCCACAAAATGTCATGTGTTTCTAATGCACAGTTTTAAAGTGAGTAAATAAGAAAAAAAAAAAAAATCTAGTTTTCTCATATTTAGGAGACCTTTTCTAAGAACACAGTCACTTGGAACACGATGAATAGCAGGATAGCCAAGATGAACACAAAGGAGTATAAAACTCAAATGAACCAGCCTCTGCATGAAGGTTATGAAAAAAATACTCAGAAAAACAAAGCAGTAATTTTTTTCAACCATAGTTCAAACATATTAAAAGCTATAACTGAATTTCTATTTTTTTAAACAGATGTCGTAACAACCAGACCACTCAACACCTTATTGGCAATTGAGCCATCAAAGATAAACATCAAGACAATTCAGTAATGTACTCCTATAATATATATGATCATAGGACAAAGATTTTCTTTCAGCACCACTTAAATTGCATTAATTGGGTTTGAATATTTCCCCATAAATTATTTGCAGACCAGCACAGCCAAAGCTTGTACTCTCCTAAATAATATGTTTTATAGCATATCTGTTGCCCTAGAAAACCAATTTCAGATCTATTTGGATATGTATGTGGATAAGTAATAATGTTAAACAAGGGGAAGAAAATATTATGAAGATACTAGGAAAAAAAAAAAAAAAAAAAAAAAAAAAAGCTAGGAAACTCATTCAGTGAAGATATTGACTATATCCAAATTTCAGTGTTTTAGGGGAGCTGGAGGAAAGGTTTTTTTTGTTTTGTTTTGGTTTTTGATGTTGTTGTTGTTTTAAGGAAAAAAATGAACTAATTTTGAAAGGCTCAGATATTTCCCTTCTGCGGTCTGGAGTTCTTGCAATATAAGTTTATTGACTCTTGTGCTGTTTTGAATTTGTATGAGGCCATTTATATCATTTATGAAATCTCATATATTACTGTGAAGCACATAATGTGGTTATGTAAAATGTGTTTTAGCTGCCAAGGAAAATAGAGAAGAAAAAAAAAATACCAATAATAATAATAATAAAAAAAGCTCAGTGTCTTTGGGAGATTTTAGTATGCACTGAGCTTTAGAGGATAAATACAAAGCCAAATCCAACCTGAATGCTTTGGGTTTGCCCTGAGGCCTGGAAAGAACTTTGTTCTTTATATACTCTGCCTCCACTTGGAGATAGATGCCTATAGAATACTGAGAAGTTATATTAAAAGAGAAAGTCATCAACAACAGTCTTGTCCTACTTCAAAAACACTGACTAGTTATTTTTGCTGTCAGTCTATGAAAACTTTTATTCTTTCTTACTGGAAATTAAAAGAATTGATAGAGGGAACAACATAATGTGAAATAATGTACCACTGGTTACATCCTTTCTTATGGAAATGATTTGAGTCAGTCTTCTTTCACAGAAAACATTGTAGATTTTACTCAAGATGAAAATGTCCTATGTAAAGGGAAGTCTGAGAATTTGTGCAGGCCAAATGATGGAGGGAGATAAAGGCTTATTCTCTGCCCCTTGCATGAAACAGGTTTTCTGGAGCGGCAGGATGGAAAGTAAATCTCTCTGGAGGTATTATATTACCCAGTGATAAATACGATATTAACTAGGTCAAACTCTGCACAGCTGTACATCTGCTCTAGGAGAATTCAGGCCAGTGTGTCAGCTCGGCAGTGGCTCTGCCAGCAGATCATTCTTTTATCCATAGCAGGGAAGAGCAGCTTACCTGTTGGGCATGAGGAAGGAGACCCTACGCAAAGACATTTCCTGATCAGCCCTCATGGAAAGAGACAATGGAATGGCTAACCAATTTCCAATGCAAATAATTAAAATACTGTTTAAGGTTGAAGAACTGCATGAGAAGGAAACCATCTACAGGAACACTAACGATTACTGATGTTGCTCATAAAAGTACAGCTAGGATAGTAATTCATTTCTCAGTTTAAATATGAACAGTCCATGTGATGACTGATAGGGAACATTTTCCCTCCTTTTATTAAGACAGAAGATAAACCATCAATACTTATAAGACAAAATGTTATGCTCAAGGGCTTATTGAAGTGAGTCAAAATAACTATTTTCTACCTTTATTATATCACCATACTGTATTTTTTTCTAATAGACTTGTTATGAGTGCAGTTTAGGAGGCACTGAGCGTCTTCTTCATAACATGCTATGAATGGCTTGCATAACATGCATATGAATGGCTTATGTTTTAAAGAGCAGCCACATCCTGGGCAGTGCATACCTTTCAGAAGAGCACAGTTGGCTGCACTGGTGAGGCCAAACACAGGACTGATGGAAGTGATGCAAAGTCCTTAGCCAAGTTTTAAATAAATTCTCCACTGGGGTTAGTTGCTGAACTCAGTTCTGCTGCTGGAAAATATGAATAATCCTACCAAAGATAATCTTTCATAATGTAATGTTATCAGACCAAAGTGGAATGATAATTGCTTTGGAGAAGCCATCTCATGAGGAAATATATATATATATATGTATATATGAAGGGGACTCAATTAGCTGTAATGTCTTTTGTTATCACAAGACAGTAATTTTTTCCTATGACAGGGAAGACTGCTTAGGAAAATGGAACATGATAAACAACTTAAGGATGAATAATCTGTTTGCAAGTCGTATAATTACTGTTCTGAAGTTATCATTAAGTTCAGTATTGTGAGTTAAACAGAGAAAGAGGAATGCCCTTTAAATGATTAATTATATCTGGTTTAGACGACTGAGTATCTGTACCAAATGATTTATCAAATTTCTAGTGCATTGAAGATAGACTGAAAACAAAACCCATAGCCTTATATGCAAACACTGTACTGCAACATCAGAGGAGAGATGGGTCTTATGATTAATGGCAAATAACTACAGACAAATCTCTACATATATAAAAGGTGTATCTTTCTGCCGAGCACTTGGAAGAAGTAAAAATACTCTGAATAATTTTTTTCTACTCTGAGAATAAAATAAACATGGTAAAACTTAGCTTGCTAAACACTGATAACATAACCCATATTTCTTTATTCATGTGCTAGCCCAGATGATTATTTAAAAATACTAAGCTCCATAGCTCAAGCTCACCTCAAAAACTAACAGAAGGCAGAACTGCCCACTATTTCTGAAAGTAGATTTTATTTAGGGGACCTATGCAATTAAATAGGGATCTGCTTTGGCACCCACATCCAGACACTTAGGCTTTATCTTCTATTGAAAGCAATCATTCTCACATTCAAGGGAACTTAGCATCTATTCCAAAAAACCTAACCTACACATTTACCCCAGTGAAGACAGGCACCCTCCCTTTGGCATCTCTGATATAGGATGAATTCTTGATTCAGCAACACCAAGCAATTTCCTTCTTCTGTCTTCTCAGCAGGCTCTTTGTTGTTTTGTCCCTTCCTGTTCTGCTCCAGGCAGTCAGCTTTTTTGTTTATGGCTGCAGCAGTCCCTGGCTGTCCTGCTTTACACTAGTAAATGCCTTGTCTGGTTTATGCGTATATATTTTCAGTGCTCCTAAAAAACTTGATGAAGGACAGATAGCAAAATAAGGAGGCCAGACCACCAGTCACTGTAAACTGGATAGCTTTGTGGATTCGAGTGAATTGAAACCAAACTGTGCTGATTCACAATATATGTTGTTTTTTGTGTGTTGGGACACTGCTCTTTGAATTTCTGTTGTGGCTGCACAGACTCTCTGTTTTCTGGATGTCTATTTTAAAAAATCAGACATTTCTGTTTGCTGTGCATATTCATTACAGTATGTATTTGAAGCCAAAGAGATCATCTGGATCCACAAATAAAGTGCCTGCAGTCATTCATGCCCAGTCAAAAATACTATTGGGCAGAACAGAGCTGGAACCTATAATTTAGCTGTCAGATTTTGTTAATGGGTCCATAAAGTAAAAATTATAGGTTGACAGCATCCGCTGTTGAGAAACTTGCCATTGAGATATTCTGAGGTCTCTTAAATAAAAATTCTCTGAGTGAGAAAAGTGCTGTTAATACAGTTGGGTGTTTTAAGGCAGCTAGATTTCTCCTAATTTCGAAATACTATACATCGCTGTTAGTGTGAATGCATCCATTAATATCCTGTCTTCCAAGGAGTTATATATATATATATATTGAGAAAAAAGCGGTAGTTAAACACAGACACCATTTACATAGGGATCTTAATGATTCTCTGTCATGAGAAGTCTTGATGTGAAACTTGATGTCTTCTGGCCCAGGTTATGTCCAGAAGTAGCAGATACCCGGCAGATGATAGAGCCAATTCTATGAAAAAGGTCACCCAAATCCTTCCTATCCTTAAAAATCTACCAAAAAGTACTGTATAGTAAACCAAGTATTTCCTACGAAACGCTCTTTGGCGGCAGCAATGTCCCGCCTGGCAGCACGGCCGAGCACTGCCACCCAGTGGGAACGGGCAGGAAGGTGCTGGCATTGAGATCGCCCGTGGCTCTTCTGGGGAAGCCGAAGCGTTTCCTCTGTGGTTCCTTCTGATCGTTTATAATAGAAAAAGACAAAGGCTGTCCTCGTAGAAATGCGAAATATATTTACATAAACCTTTGCATTTGCAGGCACCCATGATTCTGGTTAAAAATTGTCTCTTAACGTATCATTAGGAATATTTTATTGTGCCTGAGTGGGCAAAAAAATGGAAAATTTCAAAAGTTATACTCTTTAATATATTATTTATTTATTCATTTAAACTTAAATAAAGAGGGTAGAGGGAGAGGGAAATTAACCCCATGAGGTTTGGTGCTGTGAAGTGCTAAAGAGTTGCATTTAATAACAGATCTAGTACTTTGGCGACAGGTTTTTGCATGTTATTAGGAATCAGATACAGGGCATGGACACCCTGAAGAGGTCTGAACACAGAGAGAATGTAGACATTACTATGAGGTAGATTTCTACAGTCTGTAACCTGTGGTTACAATCCCACCTTTAACCTACTTTGGCAGGGGGGTTGGATCTGATGATCTATTGAGGTCCCTTCCAACCCCTACAATTTTGTGATTCCGTGATTCTGTGATCTTTATTTAAGCTGAAACTGAGGGCAAGAATATTTTTGAGACCTTCCATTCTTATCTCTACCATCTCCTTCCTCAGCAAGCCTGAGCTTCTTCTAAGTTTCAAAATCAAAGATCCCACATGGGGTGAGTGGTATAATGACCTCTCTATAAATGCAAGTATCCTTCTCAAAGCTAAAGCAGTCAGACAGGGCTGTAATAAATACCTTGCATTATTACACTCTTATTTTCTCATTTGTCTTCAGATGTTTTGCTTTTCCATTTTCCTTCATTTCTTTTGCATTCTTCAATTCCCAATTCTCTCTCTCTCTCTCTTTTTTTTTCTTTTTTTTTTTTTTCTCTAGCCATCTAACAGTAAACCAGGGAAAACTGACCTATAAGTACCCTTCTGAATCATGTTCACCTGGGGCTATTAAGGGATATATAAGCTTCATATATTACTTAGAGGTATTTAAGTGTCTAAATACTTACCACAACAGAAGTCTATGGGGTTTGTGCATACATTGATTTTTCTAGGCAGCAAACTAGTATCCAAACCACCCACAACTATGTAGCAAAAACTCCACATCATTGTATAAACAAGTGCTCCATGAAAAGCAATTTCTCCATGACTCCTCTGGGCTTTGTGGGTTTTTTGTTATTTATTTATTTAAATGGCTTAACAAATGTACTCAGATGCCACAGCAATAGGCAATATATAAGACGTGAAGCTGAATGTACACTGGAGAAAACAGAGTAGTTTAAGATCACATCCAACTAATCAGCTATGGATTGTTCTCTTTTCTCCATTTTAACCGGACTGGAGTATATATGATAAACAGAAGTGCTACTTGGAAGAAACATCTTTCTGGAGTACAGGCAGAAGGAAAGCAAAATCCTTTCTCTATTTACTTTTTGGGGTATAACACTTCTTAATGTATACTCCTCTAAACTTTCACCCGGAGCATTTCTGAGTTGGCCAGTGTTTCCTGATGTCTGGGGGAAATTTTCAAGAGCAAAACAGGAGAGAAAACACATTAAGTGTGATCCAACAAGCTTACCAAAGGTAGGAATACTGTTTTCTAAGTATTTCACTTTAAAATTTCTACGATTTAATGTTAATAATACTTGTCTTTAAGGCAAGAAGGCACAGCTTCCCCTGAATTTCCTTAAATGAAATTCCTAGAAAACTAGGATTGGCTATACAAATTGGAAAGCGGAACAGAATCCACAGGAAAATAAAAGCTTCATGTTATTCATAATAATTAGAAAAAAAAGAAAAAAAAGAAAAAAAAAAAAAAAAGGAAAAAAAAGAAAGAATAAGTAACAAATAGCGGAGACAAGCAAATTATCCACAATTTGAGAGCAAGCCTTTAGGAAAATTAATGATAGTGATTTTTTTATTATTATTATTTTTTGATTCTTAAAATCTTACCTCATTTAATGTCCTTTAAATGCCAACTTTGCAGTGAATAGGGGGATTTTATATCTGTTTCTTCTTCTGCATAGGACCACTCCAGTCTTGGCAGCAGAGAAAGTTCTGCAGTTAATTCACTGTGAGGTGTGTTCTGAGTATCTTAATGTGACAGATCCCATTCAGTTTCAAAGAAAACACTACCAAGCAGAGGTGAACTGCACCCCACTTAACAAAAAGCCCTGAAATTTAAAGCACTGTTCTATGGAAATCACTGTGTAGTGCATGGGCTTTGAACCTGTCCATCATACTACCAGAGCTCCACAAGTCCCAGATGTACCCATCCAAATACAGAAGAAAAAGTTTACGAGGAGAGAATTACGGAGGCAAATCTTGCTATGAGCTGCACTAGCCACACCTGACCACAACAGACCATAACTACATGCAAATGTAGGCATATTCTACTCCAAATTCATCCCACTGCCAGCATGGCTGTCTAATCATTGCTCAAGAGCTTCAAGAGAAACCTGTTTCTTGTTAGCTGTAGGAATCCTGCAGAGGCAAAGGAGAAAACTTTCATTGTGATCATGCCTAAGACCATGGCTTGCCTGGTCAGTTGGTCTAAATCAAAAAGTTTCATGTAAGTATTAATAGTCTTTCACAAGTAAGGAAGCAGCAAGATATTTCATACTCATCCTGGCCTAGGAGCAGGTGAAGTGTTTAAGCAAAGAGACAGAGGAGTTAGCAGGTAAGATTTGCTTCGCTGCCACAGGCCGTTCGATTAGGCTGGAATAGGCATCAGGAAAAACTAGACTGAGATGGGTTGGAAGAGCATGCCTGTTAAGGAAGTCCTAAAGAAAGATGGGGACTAGGAATGTGAATTCAGGTAAGCAACAATTTAGATTGCAATGGGGAATGAATGAGCAGGCAGTACATGAATGAAGATGACGGAGTCAGAATGAAGCAAGTTACAACAGCAAACCACCATGACTACTTTCCGTGATCTGTCTTCTAGGACATGTAAAGCCTCAAGGCCTTATGGAAAGTTACTGTTTTTCTCAAGAAGTATTTAAAACAGTATGTTCATGAGCATCATTGTCCAGGAGGCTTGAGGGCAAACCTTTTAACTGGATACTGGGACATACAGGTAATGGATGTTGTATGGAGATTATGCAGTTCTCCCCTTCCTCCAGCAATGACTCTGGCGGCTTTACCAGCCACTGCACATACAGAGTAAGAGGTGGCCCTGACATGGAATATCTGCAGTTCCTTGCAAGGATGCATTTTGTGCCTTCTGTATGTGGGGGATGCCACCAGCTACAGCATCACATGGGTAACGGTCATTTTCCTCTTTTCTCTCTTTATGGAGCAAAGGAGAGCAATGTCTCCCCTAGCCCTTGGGCACTGAGGACCAGGATGACTGGATGCTCCCCAGGAGAGCTCTCCTGCACAATTCTCTCCTCTCAAGCAAGGATTCCAGTGAGGGAAAAGCCTGGGGCTGCTCTCCCATGGGAATCCATGGGAGGACACACTTCTTCAAGATAGAGATGAGAATTGTGGCAGAAAGAAAGTAAAACTAAATAGAAAGACTAAAAATTGTCTCCACCATACCCCATCACTCAGGATTAGGATACTGTCAGAATCCTAAATGTGTTGACATGGGTTGTGAATATCATTCATTAGGAGATAGATGACCTGCAGGTAGGCTTTATCACTATGAAATGAAATCTCAATATGAGCCATTGGCAAACTCAGGAATGAGCGACTGTTGCCAGTCCTGTCACTGACATAATCTGTGACATTAGCTAAATCAAATTTCAAGTGCCTCAGCTTTGTCCATCCATGAAATGGGGATAACAGTAGTTAAATGTAGAAAGCACTTCAAAAAACAGTGAACAAAATATGCAAAATTAGGATATATATATATATATTTTTTTGCTTAGCCTTTACAAGCAGGAGAATAATTCGTAATGAATAATTTATGCAGTGGCATGAACTCTTTTCCCTTTGCATGCTATTCACCACAATGTGTAATTTTTTTCTTAGTTGTTATTCTACAAGGGTTAAATAACTCCCATAAATATTTATTAGTTTATGGGTTGTTCATGAAAAGTTTATTCAGAATATTTATTACATGAAATTTAATGAATCGATTATTTTTGGTGTAGCCAGTCTCTGCTGTCTGACTAGATTTGTGTGGTTTATTTAAGCAGTTTTTTTACGTAAATTATTTTGCTTGTTTATTAATTACATTTTCTATATAAATTCCTACATATAATGTCCTTTTAAGAACATTCCTAGGCATCCACTTATTCATTGGAAAAGAAAAAAATTTTAGTTAAGGTAGAAATATCAATTTGCATCTGATCTCATAGTATATGCATAGTAAATGAACACAATGTTAAAAATATTCTGATTTAATTTAAATTAAATTGCCATTAACAACTTTCACATACAAGTAATTTAGCATGATTAAAGAGAATACTCTGTGGATTTATGTTTTCCAAATAGATTAGCAATTGATCTCTTGGAATTCATCAGGTACAAGTGTGAAGCTGTAAAAAAAGTAATTTAAGTAAATGTAAGGAATACCAAGAGGATTAAAATGAGATCTCTAAGGCCAATAACACTACAGTGTAGATTTTATTGTAACATTAAATCTTTTGAAATATTTACAGAAAAGAAATATTCTTTAGCTCTGAGACAAATTATGGAACACAGAATTTCGAGCAAGCTATGATTTACATTTTCATTTACCTGAGGGAATTATTAATTTCTAGACCTGGTTCATTATTTAAGAGGTTTCAAGTAATATTATGAGAAAAAGGGAAAGTTTCTGGGTGACAAGCTAATCCTGTTTCAAATATAGTTTTGCATTCTGTTGTTGTCTTCTAAAAATAATAATAATAATCATATTTAAATTATAAATGAAATGCATTAAAATATTTTTATATAGCAGTTTCATCTTGGAGAAAAATAGTTGAATAACCAGCAAAGTAATTAACTACAAGGGCATTTGTACTTTTAGGGCTTACAGGGTTCTGTAAAATCTCTTCTTTAAAAAGATTTTAAAGCAAATAAAGAGGTAACAATGTCTCATAGGTCATAATCTCCAGTCTCATCTTTTCACATAGCTGTTTTTCCCACATAAACATGATAAAATTTATTTTTAGTCGGGTGAAAATCTCAGGTAGCATCTTTCAGTCTTACTGTAAAGTATTTATGAAGTGTTTGTCTGTCAGCCTAAATGTGTCCATCCAGACAAACCTCCATGCCTGTAATTGCTAAATTTGTGTACAGACAGAATTTCATACACAAATAAAGAATTTTTGATATGGGAGACTACAGAATACTGGGGATTAAAACTATGTTTGTTTGATAGCTGCTACCCTTCAAAATATTTGAATGAATATATGATTTGCTGCAAGAAAATAGCTTTTCCATGATAAACCTGAGACAGTTATGCTTGGATTAGACCTCACAATAATTTTACTGTCAACAAATATTGGATGCTAATTTAATTCAGTATAAAGAAAGCTCCAAACATAACCTTCCCATTTCAGTGTTCATAGCTTTTGTCTAATATATTATCTCACAGTAAAATTAGTTTTCTCATCTCACCAATTAAATCTTAAATAAATCTGCATTCTTAGGCATATTTTTAAGAAGGAAAAAAAAAAAAAAAGATAAAAGATTTAACAGAAAGTAGGGGTATAGATAAAGATCCATATCTAACCTGTCCCACTAATTCTAAGATATCCAGACTTGAAAGGCATATTCTCTTGAATATTTTCTGCTGCTTTATATTCACTGACACAAGGGTAGTCTTAGTGAGATGACGTTTCCTGAGGCATAATAAGTGTTGGCAAGCTCAAAAGAAGCAGTGACTACAGAAAAGACATATACTGATTGTTTCAGACAATAACGTGATCATCCAAAGTCTTATCTTTTTGCACTCTCATCCTCCTACACAAAGCAACAACATGGGCTAAAAAAAAAAAAATAAAAAAAAAAAAACACTAAATATATCAACAAAATCTGCCACAGATACATCAATACCTATGCATTTACCAACTATTTCACCCACAGAAACACAAAGAGCAGGATTTTCATAAAGTTTCTAAATGTAGCATTGATTTACCTCTGAGCCTACAGATGTCTGTAGGGACTATGCCTACAGATCGTCCTTAAATGTACAAGGTAGAAAATCATATTTTAGTACTATGCAATGTTTTCTCTTTGTTTGAGATACAGTCCATCAGTATTAAATAGTCAGAAGACACTACCATGTACATGTATGCCTTAACACTACAATTAGCTTGTGAAAAAATTGCATCACGGCAAGCAAAACACATTTTCCCTGAGTTCAGTCACCTCTACATTTAAAAACAAAGCTAGTAATCCAACTGTATCTGGCAGTTCCCAGAGCAGTTGCTACATGGTAGGTGTAACTAGAGCATGAGACAGTGATGGGAAAAAAAAAAAAAAAAAAAAGGTTTTAAAAGGCTTACAAGGTTTGAGATTTTAGAAGCATAAAATCTTCCCAGCTGTACTCAATAGAATTCCACAGCTCCTCCTGCTGCTCACAGCCATACATTATTTAACTGTGCAGGAAAGAAGCTTCTCGAGAAAAGCAGTATTTTACACACCAGATGCACCATTGACTTACATGTATTTTTCCTTAGATTACCTCAGACAGTGTCTCTCAATAGGCTATGAGTGACATCACTGTTAAATTGACAAGATTTAGCAATGAGATTACGTGTCTGATCTCAGATTTCTCCACCACTTCATATTCCTCAGTATATTCAAGCTTTTTATTTTTTGCTTTGGAGTGCCTATATGTGGGCACTCTTTCTATTCTTAATTGCTATGGTTTCCTGTATTTTCAGGAAATTTGAAATTTTCCTTTGCCTCTCCTTTTTGTGGGAACCCATTTGAACCTCCTTCCAGCCCCTTTGAGACAATGTGTGTTGCACAGTAATTCTGATTTATCATCCTGGCTTTTTTGCCGTCATGAACCCTCCCAGTGCTGATTTTCTTGCTAGTCAACTGCTCTCCTCCCTTATCATATTTAACGTGCGATTTTTTTTTAATATATATATATATTAATTCAGTCAGCTCACAATTGGATGTTAACAGGTTATGAGAGACCACTGAGATATTAAGAAAAAATCCTTGATAATAAAAACTACATATAAGTTTGTTTGTGTGCATTTACCTTCAAAAATGTAGTAAACAGACTTCTGCAGATAGCTCCTTTAAATAGCAACAAGAGACTGGCATGTGACATGTACCTTGTCAAGCTCTTCAGGGCACAGTGTTGCAGCAAGACAACTCAGGAATAATCCACTGGAAGCTGCAGGGGATTGTGCTGTGAACTATTCAAGCCAGGGAACTTGTTTATAAAGGCTGGACCCATATGGAATCAAGGCCTTAAGGAGCAGTCATATATTTATCAGTAATGTAGATTTCGTTACTTGAAAAACAAACCAAAACAATATTTTAATGCAATGGACTGAATCCATATATATATATTTACTGGATTGTGTTATAGTAGTGTTTTAGTTAATAACAACTAGAACTGAACAAATAGGAAATTAAGTCCAAACTACATTTCAGTGCAGCCACATTTGTGCTGCTTGTGTAAGAACAGCCCTGGCCAGAGGCAGAGTGGTCCCTGGGCTTTATTTCTGGACCAGACCTGCTGTGTCTGGCTCTGCCACCACTGAGAAGCTAGAAAGGGGACAGGGGAAGACAGAGGAAGAAAAACTGCTGCCCTCATCTACAGCCGCTGACTCAAAGGAGGCCACATTTTCATGAAGAGTATGGTGAGGAAAACAGTGGCTTAGGGCCCTTAAGCTTTAGATACACTTTGTCACCTTGGTAAGGGTATGTCGCTTCCCTCTTGTCCCACCACAGGATGAAGAAGAGAAGGTTGGATTCACTGCTGGCATTGAAGGAGTGGGCAAGAAGGAAGGATGAAAAGGAAATTCTTCCAACAAACGTTGCTACCTCTTCAGCCCCAAAAGTCCAGGACTATCCTCCAACTCCACTTCTGCTAACTTTTCCCAGACCAAACCTCCATCAACCCTCCCCATAGCCCCTTCTATCTTCTTCAGAGATCTCACTCTGCTCTAACACTGA
Source organism: Oxyura jamaicensis (assembly GCF_011077185.1). Taxonomy (NCBI): domain Eukaryota; kingdom Metazoa; phylum Chordata; class Aves; order Anseriformes; family Anatidae; genus Oxyura; species Oxyura jamaicensis. Next base: position 82,000,843 of record NC_048896.1, on the reverse strand, counting down.
GTTTTCTTTTCATGGGACTTTTTCCTCCTCTTGGCAATACAAAAATTCTTGTTTGCTTACAGCACTAAAAAGGTTTAATTCAGCTTTTATCTAGCCACAGAAATATGAACTACTAACCTCTGATCATTCCTAAATATTGCAATATTGAGTACTGTAAGGAATCCTAGGGAGATTAGACACAGACAGATTACACAGTACAAAACCACCTAATTCTTGAGCAATGTGGAGAGCTGGGCAAACAGTATCCCTGCTCAGCACCTCCTCACTTTTAAGCTGCAAAGCTACTTGTGGTAAAGAGCCATTCCTTTTGTTTAATTTTTGGCTTTTATCTTAAGCCCAAACTTTCATCACTTTTTTTTTTTTTTTTTTTTTTTTCAGCCCCTGTCTCTGGATTCCCAGCTCTGTAGCTGTGAAACTGATATGAAATATAATATTGGAGACAAGCTACAAAAATGGCACTCCTGGATACCCAGCATTCCCTAGAGCTATTACAGAAGCTATATGCACTGCTAGCATTTTATCAATTTTATTATTATTATAGAGGAAAATTTGAGAGAGAGGGAAGAAAAATCAGACTTACTGGCGACTTCACAGCTTCTTATTGCTGGCAAACTAGGCATATCTTGAAATCCAGCAGGTTAATCAGATCAACAGGGGCCGTTAAGCATCAATGACTAATGGTGGATATTTTATCAAAGTAAATGATGGATAAAAATTAAGGGACTCACAGGCAGCTTCTTGCATCAAGCATCAGGAGGATCATATTCACTGCAAGTCATACTGAGCATTACTACATTTCTAGATTATTTTAATGGGACAAAACCACAGAAAACAGTAAGGAAAGAAAGAACAGTTTCTGTCAAGCTCTATTAGTTTAAATTTCTCAGAGAGGAGCAAAGTACTTTGCATCTCTTTGCAGGAGGTGCCAAGACAAGAGGCATCCCTGACAACAAACTGCAAGTGCCCTTGGGTTCTTGGAGGAGGAATCCATGCTGCTGGGTGTCTCTCACATGTCCAATCAAGCACGTAAGCCTTGACAGGGGAGTGACCAGAAGGAGGGTAGAACCTCAGAAATTGGAAACTGATACTTCATTAGCAAAAAATAATGTCTCTGGAATTATTTCTGCCCCACAATTGCTTCAGTGGAAGTCATGCTGGTATTAATGATATCAAAGTCATGTCCTGGGTATGAAGTCAAACCTTTGACCTAAACACACCATAAGCATTTGAAACAATTCCTGGGGAAAAAAAAAAAAAAAAAAAAAAAAAAAAAAAAAAGCCAAATATGGAGTACTGTATGTCAGAGCCCAGTTTGTACAACAATCTTCAGAGATTTCTTCAACGTCAGTAGTTTCAGGAATAACACAGATGATCTAAAACACTCAGTCAGTTTGAAGAAGGCTTTCAAACCCCCTTTTTTTTTTTTTCCCCACACGTCAAAATATTCCCTCATTGTAAGAAATTTCTGCAACTTCACTTGCCTTAAAACACAGCTTGTGTGAACTGAGAGACATCACAACACAGCGATGTGCCATATTCCTGTACTGGGCATTTTCCCTCTTCCATGAACATGAGACAGGCAGCTCATTCCAGCACAAAACCAGTTGATTCAGACCACAGCTGGGAGCTGGACCACACAGACACACGAACTCTACAGATTTTTTTTTGTTCTGGACATCACCCTGTAAAACAGTAAGGCCAAAGCCACATTGTAATCCCTAACTCCACATTATTCTTCTTTTCCCTACCTTTTAGGTGTGAGCAGAGATCAGTTATTTTCTATATATTGTTCAATAGCAATGTTGTCTATGTACATGGGTCTTGCAACCTACCACAAAGTCAAAATACTGGTATTTTAAAACGAAACCTTTATAAGAAAAAAAAAAAAAAAAAAAAAGTCACTTTAAGGATATTAGTGATTTTCATGTGTTTTGCAATTTTAGAGTTTCAATTTAAACTTAATCTTGTTATTCATAGAAATATTTACCAGAATTTTCTGTCTGGAATATGCATAGTTCTTTTAAACAATCATCAGCCACACAACTCTCTTTATTCCTTACATGTAAAGAAAAACAAACAAGAATGTAATTTCCCTAAAAAAAATTGAAGTTCTTTTAATTCACCCCAGACAGAAATAATAATTCAGTTATTATTCATAACGGAATGAATAATAGACATTTATTTAATGCAATGTATTGACTTTTTGTCATGTTCCTAAAGAAAATTTGGGGCATGATATTTCCTACATATTTGTAAAATAGAAAATAAGTTTATAATGAACAGTTTTAATATCTTGTGTTTTCATTAGTTAATGACAATCTATAAATTCAAAATGCCCCAAGAAGGAGAAAATAATCTACCTAAACATGCAATGGTTACATGATTGCAAACACTGATCTAAATCCAAGATGAAGCAGGAATGTTTCCTAAATGTTTGCAATAAATGCCTTTCTAGTGAGGACTATAACCATCAGATTGTATCCTTAACTACTTTTATACATTTAATTTTGCAGGCGTTTTGATTATCGTGATTCTTCTTCATCTGTACATAGCCTGTCTAACATAGGTCAATTACTTTGAACATTAGCAAGCTTTTTCCTACAGTAAGGCTTGATACAAAAGTCTATAATGTCAAAGTAAATAATTCTGAGGTACTGTTCTCTGATGGGTTTGGAATGATATTATTTAATTTATGAACTGCTGTGATGATGATGCAGCTACGGAGCCAACTCGGCAGCAGTCTGTATGGAAAAACAGTCAGGAAAGAAAAGAAATGATCTAAGTTGCCCGTTCTCAAAATACTCTTCTGGCATTCTCTTTTAAAACTCTGAACTATCAGTTTAAAGAGTCATGACATAGCCTCTAAACATCCTAAAAACGCTTTTCCAATTACCAGAACAGTAAAAATATTGAGAAGGATAAAGCAACTGCAACAAAAGTAAGGAACAGGCAAACCTCCAACACAGGTAATGCTGATATTGTTCTGAATTACCCTTCTTTAAACAGACAACATGTATGTCTGAGGGCAGTATTGTGAGAGACTAGAAAATGATGAAGATCTGCTATTGTCACTTTAAGAAAGCTGCTTTATAATACTGAAAAATAAACAAGAAAAGTAAAGACTAAATTCAATTGTTCCACTATTTCTATTCAAGCAAGATTTCATTAGAGATCTCTAGACTCCTCTGCAACCACTAACACTGAGAAATCCTGACAATTTTAGCAGGTCTATGGCCTACTATACCATTTACATCTAGCCAGATATACTAGATCAATACACACATTCCACTGTCATTTGAAAAAAATCAATAGTACACAGCGTGTGAAGTGTGTAGTCAACAGAAGCAGAGTTAACTTTATGTACTTTATTGGTTAAAAAGCAAGGTGGGACTTTAGTCCAAAGAAGGGAAAAGTATATATATATATATATATTCTCTTTAATAGACTTCAAAAACACAATTTAGGGCACATTTCATGGATTATAAAAATATTTCACATATAAGCTGTAGGCCTTTTGTTTCTTTGTTTCTATAAAAAAATAAAATAAATAAATAAAAAGGGAAAGAAAAAAAAAAGAAAAAGAAAAAAAGAAAAAGGAAAGGAAAGAGAAAAAAACAGAAAAAAATACATTGTATCAGTTGTCTTTTTGGAAGCATTTATAAAAATGGCAAGTGAGAAGTATCAAAGCAACAGCAAAACTATTTGTGATATTTTATTTTTTTTAAAGTAGCTACACATTTTGCAGGCAAAACTGAATTTTAAAATTTGAAAGGAAAAATGAAATATTTCATTATCATAAATGGCAGACTTTCAGAAAAAGAGATTTCTGAAGCAGTGAGCTGAAATGTGTAACAGTAAGCTTATAAGGGACAATAAAGTGCAACTGGAGCCACTGAAGTAGCAAGAACCCAAAAGGCGCCTGAGGAGGGACAGAACAGCCTCCCGCTTCCACGTCTGAAAAACAGTGTAGTGTTATATCATCTGGGCTGACTTTAATGCCAACTGCCATTAAACAATAAAGCTGAAAGTGATACTTTAGCTCCTTTCCCACACTATTGTTTTCTTGTTCTCCTTTCCAACATGCCACAAAGAAGCATTTTTCTAGGCCAGTCTTTAGTGCAGTTCAAATTAAGGATTTTTCATTCTTTCAAAGTTAAACAAAAATCTCCACTGCCACCCTTTTTCTGATTGGATGTAGACCAGGAGTCAAAAGATGGTGCATCTTGATACAGTTATACAATGCTTGATATACAATGCATATTTGCTTGTTTTCTTTTCTTTATTTTGTCTTGAATGAGGACAGGGTGTTTTAATTTACAGGGTGTATTTTGATTGTCTTGTTTCCTTTGAATGAATCTTATTTTCATGTCTCTGTTTCATCTGTTCCAAAACCCCTGTATTTAGGTCAGCTTGGCTTGCATTTTTTAGTTCACTTGGGTTCGGTTACTCTAAACACACAATTGGTTATAGTCTACTGTGAAATAATACAAGTCAATTACTCCTTCTGAGTTATCATTTAACAAAGATAATCTAAGTCTGGAAGCATTTTAACATGAAGACACTGTAGATACATGTGGATTTGACAGTACTGTCTTTCCAAATGATGGCTGGTTGTTGTGGTTTGGTTGGTTGTTATTTTGGCTGTTGAGCACTAGCTACCCATATTAGTAACATTTCCATCTAGGAAAGGTCATTGCTGCCTGTGAGTACTTTTACAGTAATGGAAGAATATGAACCACAACAGAGCTTGTGCAGTGATTGTCAGCAAATAAGAACAGCACTATTTTTTGGAAGTGGAACCTAATTTTGTTTTCTTATGATGTGAAAAATGTAAAAGGTTTCAGGACAGGATTTGTCTTGACATTACCTTGACCTTATATACAGTAACATCTGTATACTGTATATACAGAAGTAGGACACTCAGCCTGTCACTTCCAGAATTCTCCTTAGTGTTATTTTTAAATTTGTTCATCTTGTTATCTTTCTAGACAGCAGACAAACTTTCTACTTTTAATTACATTTTGCAAGTTCTCACCATTGTTTCTTTTCCTTGACATTATATTTCCTCCGATGTCCTCAAATGAGATTTGTTGGTTTCTGCTGATTTAAGCAATTTGATCTTAAGTCTCTTCTCTTCTTTTGGAGCCAGAAGTGCATTCCTGCAGCACAGGAGGCAAACTGTGTACTGGGCTGCATCAAAAGATGGGTGGCCAGCAGGTCAAGGGAGGTGACTGTCCCCCTCTACTTTGCCCTTGTGAAGCCCCACTTGGAGTACTGTGTCCAGATCTTGTGCCTCCAGCACAAGAGGGATGTTGATATGTTAGAACAGGTCCAGAGGAGGGCCACAGAGATCATCAGAGGGCTGGAGCACCTCTTCTATGAAAAAAGGCTGAGAGAGCTGGGCTTGTTCAGCCTGGAGAAAAGAAGGCTCCGGGGTGACCTGATATAGTGGGTGGCATCCCTGCCGATGGCGGGAGAGGGGCGGCGGCCCCCCCCCCCCCCCCCCGCCGCGGGGGGGAGGTTAGTTAGATGATTTTCAAGTTCCGTTCCAACCCTAGCTATTCAATGATTCTATTAAGTTATTTTATTCCTTTCATCTCCTCATTAACTAATAAGGAAAGGGAAAAGAAGGAAAAAAATAAGGGAAAAAGGAAGGGAAGGGAAGGGAAGGGAAGGGAAGGGAAGGGAAGGGAAGGGAAGGGAAGGGAAGGGAAGGGAAGGGAAGGGAAGGGAAGGGAAGGAAACATAGGGTCACATGATTTCTTATTCTTGTGTATATTGAAACTGGTCTTTACTCAGACATGTACAAACACAGTCCTTTTCCTAACTCTTCAGTTTAATAGCTCATTCTTGATGTAATAAGCTGTAGATATAGCCATCTTTAGCACTAAGCAATGTTATTAAATATCAATCATCTTTCATTATGGACAGACATAAGTACTTATTTGTTTTGGGTTAATTTGTCTATACAACATATCTGTACCTTGAACTTCCACTTGGTAGTAATTGTTTCTTTGAATTATAAGTGCAGCCTTGAGGAAGTTAACACTTCAGATAAGGGACTAAGCTTGGAGAGGATGAATAAAAGACACGGCTGAACACTACAAACATAAGTCCAGAAGTTCTGCCCTCTCAGTATCGTTTCACAGTGAGTGAGCCATAAGATTTTGTGAACATGCTCACATAACACAGTAGGAATGACTGATGGACCAGAATAGGTCCCATAGTGAATTCAGCCTTTCCTCAGAAGCAATGATAGTAGAGATGAATTACAAATCCTCCCCTACAAGTATCTTCATCTGTAGAGCTCCCATGGAGATTCTCATTGCACCTTTAATACCCAATAAGAGCAGGAAAGGGAAAGAGAAGCATGGGGTTAGTTGCCAAGCATACGTCTGCACTCAATTACATAATTTATGCAGGTGCTACTTCTACATACACTTCTGAATGACAAAGTGAGAGTAGTTGAACCACATGTAAATGAGTGCTGATCAGGATGAAAAAGCACTTCAACTTTAGACTGCTAAGAAATATTCATTTCCAAGTGAGGACAAGTCTATGTAACTCCAACATTTATCGTTGCCAGACTATAGTTTGAAGCTCAATATGAAGAGAGGGCATGGATGTTCTTGCTAAGATGCAATACAACTGGCTTTTGCCATAGTTTTAACAACCACAAATGAGAACCAACACTGATTTATGATCCGACCCAATTAGTTTAGTCTAGAATAATGCAGATAATGAAATTCATGCTCATCAATCTCCAGAAGGAGATATGGTTAGGTGAAAATCTAAACATCTTAGGGAAATGTTTCAAAACCTTCTTCTTTGTGAAGTTCTTTCCATCATAACAGATGTATACGATATGAATAGATATGATAAGAACATTAACGAATGTCTATCCTCCATCCCCAAACATGGTTATGGTTCTAGCTCCCAGTTAAGAAAACATGCTACAACCTTTTCCCATTCATTTTTACCTAGAAGTTTCTTGGATAGAGTGGTGATAAGTGTCACATTAAAAATGCAAACCTTGTAGGTTTTGATCCCTCCAACATTAAATTTGCAACAGTAGAGGGAACTGACAATGCAGTGATGGCAATAACTGAGAATCCTGAGACTTGGTTTCAGGATGAGCTTCAAAATGTAATATCTGCTTACTGAGATGTTTGATTTAACCCTCCACATAATCCTACTTCTCTACCTCAGCAGTATTTTTGAAGTTTGATCTGGATATCTCTGTATTCAACACTTCAGTGTGAAAGCAGTTCAAGACTCTTCAATCTTTTCTGCCAGCAAATTAAGATGGTCAAGTGAGGCAAACATCCTCATACCTAGTTTCCTTCATCTCTGTTTAGTTCAATGAAAGGTCCTTACTAGATAATTTTGTGATCTTTCATGGATTTAGACTATTGTCAATATCTACCTCAACAGTGTTTGATGGTAACTACAAAGATAACTACCTTGTTTGACACCTACTTTGATACCGACATCATTTTAGATCTATAATGTGAAACGGGTGAAAATAATTAAAAATAAATAAAAATGTGTTGCAAAGTAGTGGTAATGGGCAACTGCTTGTGCTGGGTCTGGCTGGGATGTTAACTTTCCCTGTAGCAGCCCATACAGTGCTGCGCTCTGCACTTGGAGCTAGAACAGCAGTGGTATCACACCGGTGTTGTGTCTTCTGCTGAGAAGTGCTGGCACAGCATCAGGACTCTCTCTGACCCTCCTAGGGGGTGGGCAAAAAAGTGAGAAAGAAACATCAGCAGGGCAGCTGACCTAAACCAACCAAAGGGATATTCCATACCATATGATGTCACACTCAGCAATAAAAGGTGGAAAAGGGAAGAAGAGGGGAGGGGTGGGCTCTCGTTGCGAAAACATCTGTCCTCCTCCCGAACACCGGCTATGTGCATTGAGGCCCTGCTTCAAGGACGTGGTCAAGCATCGTTCTTTTGTGGGAAGTAGAGTAATTTCTTTCCTCTGCACTTCCACATAGCCTTTACTTGTTTTGTTTAGTTATTCCCTTTCCCCCTCCCTCTTCCCCTTTCCCTTTTTTTCCCTTTAGTTGAATTGTTGTATTAATAATAATATTTCTTTAATAATATATATATATATATATATTTCCCTCTTTAATTAAATCATCCTTATCTCAACCCGTGAGTTGTTCTTTCCTTTACTTCTTCCCCTCCTCATCTGAGGAGGGGGAGTGAGAGAGCGGTTGTGGTGTTCAACTGCCTAGCACGGTAAAACCACCACACTGCTAAAGTATTTGCTGTGGGAAATTCTCACATATATGTTGTCTGCTAAATCTCTGCTAACTCTGTGATCCACCAGCAAACATGATTTCATCTTAAAAAAATAAATAAGAAATGGCAAGACAAATGAACATATATAGGGCTTAGGGCTGCCTTACAGCATTGTATTGCTGAAATGCACTGTTGAGAGCTCAGGATTCACAGGTACAGAAGAGCAGAAATAAGGAATGCATGAATTTGACTGTGCTCTTCACAAACACTGATGAGAACAACATTTTTTATATTATTATTTATTTATATATATATATTTTTGTTCAAGAATGGCTTAATCAAGATGTGAGGAAAAGAAAATAAGCAGGATCTGCTTTCCTGCTTGGCATCAACTAGCTCAACATATTCTGACAGTCACATGATGCCTTACGGTATCACTTGCACACTCTCCATCCATGTTACTTCAGAGTGCATGGCAGACAGCTCACTACCACTTCATGAGTTTCCAGCTCAAGGCAGAACTGTAATGAGATCAAAAATTTGTGTGTAACACATCATGACACAGCTATGAGCAGCACCACAAAGAAAGCTGCAAAACCAATCATTCACTCACATATTTATAACAATGAAACTCATGTATCAGTATGCAGTTACATTATGCAAAGAATCATCTTTATGCTGTATTCATTTTTGTGTTAATTAGAAATATGATAGCTTTTCAAAAATGATTCATTTTTCCAGTCTTATTTCCAATAAAAATAATCATGAGAGAGAAAAATTCATAGGGGAAACCCCTTATCATTAAATACTTTTATGTTTTTAACAAATAGAAGTAAGCCTCTTATATGTCTCACAACTTTTTAGCTACTTTACTACAAAAGCTTTTTTGCTAATTCTTTGTCAAAAGCCTACCAATGTTATAATACTGAATGTTATGTTTTCAGATTCATTACTATTGCCAAAAGAGTGGCTACATTTTAAGAGTGTCTAACAGTATAGGAATTCTTATTAATTTCTCCATCAAGGCAGTTAACTGAAGGAAGACATTGCTTCCATCAAAACAAATAGTAAATCTTCCACACCTTTTAGTCAGTATAGAGGTAAATAATACATGTATTTTGCAAGAAAGAAATAGAAACGGTCTCTAGTCTGCAGCTTCTTAAAATAAAAACTGGAAAGACAAGCAAAACAGTGAATTTAATCTCTTGAGCACCATCTAATGACCAAATTATAAAATCACAATGACCAATAAGCTCTTTGGCAAGTGTGTTAAGAGACTGAACTTTTTGACTCAAACTTGTCAAGAATTTCCATCAGAGGTTTTAATGGAAAAGAGCTTTTTGCTGAAATGGAAAACTCCATGAATAGCATCCATTTTGACAAAAATATTGAGGAAGTTCCCTATGAAAACAACACCTGTAAATGCTAACATTTTGTTTTGAGGAGGACTGGATTTAATTTTATTTTTCCAGCATAACCAAAGAAGTACTTAGACGATGAAAAAGCCTTATTATTTTTAGTTACCTCCTGAAAGAGGAAAATGTATGTCCTGACCAGAGGCAACTAAGTGTCTTCATTCAGTATTTCCAAATATTCTTTTGAACTAGACTTGCAAACGCCAGCTAATAGTATTAGGCATATTACTGCTATCAGAGTATTTTACTTTTATCATTGGTCCAAACACATACAAAAATAAAAATAATAATAATTAAATAAAAATGCAAAAATCAAAAAAAAAAAAAAAGCCTCTAAAAATAGAATGAACAATGAACAGTATGAAATAAAGTGTACTTATATCAGGCATGTATGAACCCTTTATGTGTCTTAAAAGGTCAGTCCTGAACAGAAGACTAGGTTGAAGATGAGAAAGGACAAGCAAAAAAGTGATGAAGAGAATGCAAGAACAGAATAATATAGGTGGGGGTAGGGGAAGAAAGGATGCAGATCAGAGAAAAAGAGAAGGACAGATAGAGCAGCAAAGTCAAAGAAGGGAGAAGGAGTGATGGCGCTGCCACTGAACGTTGGATAATGGACAAGTTATATGCATTTAGAAATTGTTATGCTAAACTAGAAAGCTCAAGTTGTTCAAAGCAAGAGCAAGCCAAACAGAAGCACAGATGGGGTATTCAACATAGCCTAAATATAGGAAGCTAATCTTTCTAATAGCCTTAGTGAGATTTTGAAGGGCGGATTGTTCAGGTCAGGAATACACTTTTTTTGAAGGGACTCTTTTGCTGGTACCTACTTAACCACACTTCAGTGTACATTATGGAGCAGTCTCAGAGCATACAAACTGGATTTCTTTTGGATGAACATATGCTGCAGTGCTTTGAAGTTAATGCCATAGACACGTCTGGGTCTGATCCTGCAAGAGCTAAACCAGCTTGGACTGCATATCAATGAAGGGATGCCAGGAAACCAAGGTTTTCAGCAGGCTGTCGGAGACTCAGAAAGCCCTGCAGAAGCAGTCTTCCTCCCTGCCATCATCACAAATCAATGCTCCCAGCATCCCAGCACAGTTGCACCTAGGGACTTGTTGTCACACCAAACATGAGAGCTAATTTCTGGAAAATCCTCACCCTGAAAACATCTGGAGGTTTTCCAGTCAATATTGGTGTCATCTTTAAAAAGGATACCTGTCACTATGTCTTAAAAATAAAACAATATATATATAAAAATAAGCACATTTCAAGAGCAAATAGTCACAGATCAGCTCTAGATTTCAGCTTTTATTGCGAGCCCTGCATATCCTGGCAGAGGTGGCAGCATTTCCCTTGCAGCCGCTGCACTGGAGCAGCTTTTCCCAGCCAGGAGCTCCATCCTTATGAATGCCACTTTCAGTCCAAATATTGGCGGCCATCAACCCGGCCTTCATGCCAAAGCAAAAATTGTTATTCAGCGAGAGTGAGATGAAACTAGGTAAAATAAGGGCCTGATTTACAATTAACTCTCGACCCAGCTTCACCCAGTGCCTGTGTGTGGCACACACGGGGCTCGCATTAGCAGGTGTGAGTGGCCCAGAAGTGCTTGCGTAGGTTCGTCTGGGCAGCAGGAGAGGCCGGGCCCTGAAAAGCAGGTGCTAATTGATTGGGGTTAGTGCAGCCGCTCGGGGCAGAATGCCTCAGTGTTCTGCTCCCCCACCCCCTGGCGTGCAGTGAGCAGGAGCAAGTGGCCGTCGGCGTTTATACACTTCATAAAAACACCACTCTGTCCATCACGAGAGCCTCCAGATTATAACTGGTCCAGACTGAGGGGCATTGACTGAGCCACAGTGGGAAGTTTGCACAGCACCTGCCTGTGTTATATCTGGCACGCTTTGCTGTGGGTAGGCCCCATCTTTCATGAGCACGAAAACTTGCATAGATTTTTATATTTTTAAATATAGAGAGAGTTTGAGTAGAAGGAGAAGCGGGTGTTTGGACTAGTTCTGATTTCCTACTTCTTGCCTGCCTGAAAGAGTCTCCTGCCTCCCCTCCTGCAAGCAGCACTCAGCTCTGCCGTTTCACCCAGCAAAGTAAGCAAAGTAGCCTGAGCTGGAGAGTCAGCAAGGACAGAAGCTTTCAGAGATTTCCATCTGAAAATACGTTTGCTGGACAAAATGTAATTAAGCAAGAGAGCCCAAGCAACCAGAAGGGGGCAGGGCAGGCCGGGAATCCGCCAAGCCAGGGAGCGGGATGAGGCTGCAGGAGGGGACGAGAAGGCACAACCACGGGACGGTGATCTCTTTCGGTCCCAAATTTTGTGTTAAAATTCTTCTCCTTCCCCTTCTTGCAATTTTCGCAAATATCCGTCAAAATGCCCGGAAAGGGTGACCTGTGTGGCAGAGAGGGTGTGCATTCACTGCTGGAAGTGGTGACATCCTCCAGTCTGGAAGTGAGAGGTCCTGCTGAGAAAACTGCTCCTCCTCATCTTCAAAATTTTCCTGGCAGCATGACCTCTGCTTCTAAAAATGGGCAGCTCACTGCTGTCCAGGATAATGTGGGTTTGGTACACCACCAGGACAGACCTTAGATGACCCTAATGCCTCCTGATCCCAGCTGCCTCCTGCTGCTCCTGACCAGCCTTCACAGCTCTGCCACAGGAGAGCCAGGATGTCACAGCAGCTCCCATCACACACCATGCTGCCCATGCCACGTGCCAGAGTGGGCAAGTCCCACTGGGCTCAGGCAGAGACGGCTCTGACGCCTCAACACTCACCTGCATGAGTTAACCTATTAATTTGCCACAGAGACGCCAGTACTGTTGAGGCTGCGTGACTCCGGTGTAGTTAATATTTGAAAAAAAGTGTGTTGAGAACATCAGGAGGCTGAGTTTCACTGAAAAAGCACACCTGACAGTTGTGTTCCATTTGTGGTATATTTAGGCCTCTTCAGACCTGGAAGTAGTCTCTCAATTCATGAAAATACATGGAGGCTAAGTGAATATTAAAAGGAGAAAGATAGTTATCAGAGGTGGCAGTGTGGCAACAGGGACTTGAGCATCTCAGTCAAATCTCTCTTTTAGCTTACAGATCTGTGAAGAAGAACATGACAGAAAATGCATTACCAAATACACTAGTTCTGCCATATTTCAACATCTAATCTCCAGAAAAATCAAGCCTGTTAGTCCTTCAGGCAGCTCCTTGAAGAAGAAAATGAAGGTTGAAAATGGAAAAAAAAATTCTCTTTTTTTTTGGCTGTGCCATTAACTTATCTAAAATCATTGCATGAAGCATATAATAGAGTACAGCATTATGTAAGTATTCTTTAATGTAGGTCTCAAAGATTAATTGATCCATTACTACAAGAAGTGCAAAACAGTTGATTAGAAGTAAAATTGCCAGCAAAATGTGCATGTGCTGTGGTGGATGGCAGTTGTGCTCTTGTGCATCCAGGCCTTTTTTCCTCTGTCTCAGTTCTGTTATGTACAATAGCAGGGTGACAATATAAAAATGACATAGCAAGAGGACAAGAGGATCACATGCTCAGGGAATGGACAGCTTATTTCATTAGCTTTTAAAAAGATGCCTTGAAATATTTCTGAAGATTTGATACTATTTGACATAGCATTTTTATTTATTTATTTATTTATTTTTCCTGTATCCCAATATGAATTTCAAAGCAATAAAGTGAAGCTGTCCCTCATGGCTGCAGCTAGCAGTTGCATGTCAAAGCCTGACCTGCCTTTTTTGAATCTGACATTGAAAAAAAAAGAAAAAAAAAAAGCCCTCTGCAGAACAAGGAAGGGACTGAAGACCGAAGGCAGCTTTTAGCTGTTAAACAGCAGACTCGCACAAAAGGCCAGTGTGAAAACCAAGATTAATCTCCCCATGCAACATACGCTGTATTTTCAAAAGTCAAGTGCTTGGGTCTCTTCACTGCCATGTGCATTAGAACAAGTATTTGTAATGTGTTGTAAAGCTAACAAGCTTGGTTAAGCAGAGGTGTGTGGTCTTTCAAAGTGTATTCCCAGGGTATAACCTCCCTCCTCAAGAAACTCATTTATCACTGTGATGGTTTCACCTCATTTGAAGCCAAGTTATTGTCACCCTTAAAATAATGTACCTTGACAGGAAAAATGAAATTCATGTGAAAAGTTATACAGTCATCACACTCTGGAGTCAAAATATAGACTATCATATCAAAACATAAAGCAGATGAAAACTTTTTCCATGTATATGTTGTAGGTGGTATTTGTACCACAGCTTTTTTTTTTTTTTTTTTTAACTAGATGTAAGTATTTAGATCTTGTACATATGGAATAATACATGGCCTGTAGTTCACTGTCTTTAAAGAAAGGTGTACATGCTTCACAGCAGCCTTGGTATGGCAGCCAAGGCTTTTAAAATGTTAAGCCAGACTAAGAAACATGCACATGTATTTAATAGGCAGTAACTGTTCAAATGATTGGTCACCCCCCTGTGCATGGTTATATTTCAGGTGTTGTAAGTGTGTTAAATCTTGTCCTGTCCTCTTTTGTAACTGATGTTTGCACTCTGGAGTCTCTTAAATCTCTCTCTTTGACCCCCCATCCTCAAAAGTCATTGAGGACTCGGGGCAGACTGGACTAAATGAAGCTCCGAGTGGAAACAGCCCCAAGTCAAACCACAGTCCCTCAGATACGTATTTTCAAATCGATTTGACATCCAGAGGTCTCTCTGGAAGAGACCTGGAGCACTTTGTGCCCAGCACAGACACAGCTAGCTCTGTGCAGCTGCGCTTTGCCCAAGTCACAAACTCTGTCTGGGCTTCTGCTCATGGCTTTTGCTGTCATTCCTTGGCACCGGGATTTGGTGGTTTTATTTTTAAGACTCTTGGCATTTTTCTAGCTGAGTTCTTGCATTATTTTTTATTTTATTTTATTTTATTTTATTTTATTTATTGTTTATCAGCTAAAATATTTTTTTTATTATATCTTTAAACAACTATTTTTGCCTTTGCCATTTTTCAAAACATTCTTGAGGATCATCTGACTTCTCTGTGAGTATGCCATAAAACATTCTCTGTGTGGCTGTACCTGTCAGGGTAACCAAGTATTTCCTATAGCCTACATACCTTCTGTATTTCTCTTCACTACAGTATAAATTTTCAGCTTTAAGAGAATCCTTAAATTTGCATTTAGACTTCCAGTTAAGCAACCTGAATGTTACAACCATGTAGATCTTAATGGCCAGATTTTTTCTTCTGATATTTAAGGAACGGTAAAAGAAGCTTGGAGCTGCTGTGAAAGCAACAGGTGACATCAATTATGAGAGATGAGCTACACATAAACAAAAAGGGAAAGGCTCAAACAGGGAGAAAAAAAAAAAATGCGTAAGAATGTTTCTCCAGCTTTCCTACCGGTTTATTTCTGGCCTGCATGTCTTTCTCATTATCATACTTAGTCTGTTTTACCAAGTTGTCAAGCAGAGAGAAAAGCAACTTGTCATCATTTTTCATTTGAATACTGACAAAATCAAAAGAAATAATTCTGCAGGGGCTGCAGTCTGGGGCACTGGGTTTAGGGTCTGCCTCAAAAGCTAGCCTGCCCTTCTTGCACAAGGCTCAGAAGCTGAGCATGAAAAAAATATTATTTAAAATTTACAAAGCTTATTAATAAAGCTCTGATGCAAATCCTTTTTGTAAGAATATGCAGTTTCGACAGATACACTTTGCAAGGATTTTTTTTACTGGAATTTCATTCTGAAAAAAAAAAAAAAAAAAAAAAAAAAAAGCAGCACTTCTAACGATTTTAAAATATGCCTTAAGGATATTTTCACAATTTAATATTTCATTTTTTATTCTGCAATAATTTTTCATTTACTTTTTTCTTAGTTTACCCCATAGTCATATAACATGATCAAATTCCAGCCCACACAAGCCATAAGAAAATTAAATGTTTCCTTTTTGTCAATTGAAGAGCCATCAATCCAAAACAAGAAGATATTTGGGAAGCCTGGTTTCTGGAAAATGTTAAATATTCCTTCAGTTTAATACATAGCTAAATGTCAAACCTCTTTGCAATACAAAATTCTGTTTGGTTGTAATAAAATCAAGTAACTGGAGATTACAAAAACATGATGCCTGGTTAGTAAAAGAACCACACTGCTAAATGCTGAGCTTAATACCGATAAAGGAGTTAGTTTTCCAAACTGGGTCCTACTAATATTCAAAAGGATATCCTGAACTGGATATCTGCATTTTTCTTCCTTCATTATTTGAATTGTTTATACAAAAGCTTCTTTTGTATAACACACACTAAACTTCTGATACGTTAAAGGAAAAGTACAACAGGGCAAGTTTTAAGGTAGTTCATTTACTGTGTGATCAATTCTGATTTATTCAACTCTGTGTAACAAGGAGTGCAATGATCAAGAGATGCATGTACCATGCTAATAATAAACTCCTGATGCACATTTTATTTCCAGATCCGTCCTGCATACAGTTTTCTCTCATGGAGAAAACACTGATGTTCACTTCTAAGTGACTCTGTTTACTGAGGAAGATTCAAAATGGTCCTGAACTTTGAATCTATGTAAAATTTATTTATTAAAGATCTTAAGAGCAGCTGGAATGAGAAACCCTAAGTAGGGCTCAAAACCTCCCAGTTCTATGTAGCCTCTCCTGAGCACCACACAAATTCAAACCTTTTTTCATATGTCTTTTCTCCACCCCTATATAAATCTTACCTGGAGCTATTTTCCTTTGCTAATCCCATTACTTAAGAGCAAGGGATAACTTAAAGCACTTTATATGCCAAAGGTGATTTCATACATTTTATTGGCTACTGAAAATAGAACCAGCAGGCATAGAAATATTCAACTATGGGGGTGTGCTGAAAACTCAAAATAAGCTGAAAATAGTAGTGATAAGGCAGAGATGATTTGCATATCTTAAAGGATGACCATACAAGTTGGTGGGCATGTGAGAAATTTATCAAATGGGAAGGGTTACTTCTGTTGCTGGGAAGGAGATGAATCAAACCCAAAATAAAAGGGAGGCATGGATAGGGGAGATTAACCATGCTATTAAATAAACAGAAAAAACAAGAGACATGTTGACAAAAACAGTAGAAAGTATGTTCTGCAGTCACAACCTGCAAGACACTGATCAGGGAAAGGATTTGGTGATAACTGTTGACAGACACTTAAAAACAGCAACCTGATGTCTGGTAGTAGTTAGGAAAGCAAACAAAACATAGGGAAGTGTAAATAGAGAGAAACAGAGCACAGATCTCAACAGATAACTGTGTCCTGTTACAAAGGGCTGATTTGGCCACACCTGGAGAACTTCATGCTGCTTTAAGCATCATCTAACAGGAACTCAAGTGTAGGTACAAAGGAGGAGAACAAAAACATTAGCTTAGGAGCAGGCCCTTACAACTGGGAGCTTCACTCCCATACAGGACAACTAAGAGTAAAGAAAGCTGTCTGGCAAAAAGCATTTAAGGAAAAATACTAAATCAAATAGCTCTAAATTCAAGGGGACACTAGGCAATGCAAGAGAGGTGACAGTGTGTACTGTGATAATATATAGAACATACACTGACAAATATTGTGACTGCATTTCTACAGAGCTACAGCTATTACTGTGTCTGGAAGCTCAGCATAATTTATTGAGAGTGTTTGGCATGGCAACGCAGGTCACGGATATGAAATTGTACATGTGGCCTACTGGGGCATGTACCATTTTGCAGAGGTGTAGTCCTCTAGTGTGACACAGCAGATCTGCACTTACCCAGCCAATGTGGATGCACTAAAGATAATTTGCTACTGTTCCACCAAAGGCTTGGGTGCTCTATGTTGTCCACCTTTTGGAAGTTGGAGATGGAATATTTTTACGTCATTGTGCAATATGGATATCGAAGGAGTAGTATTTCAGGAAGGAACTCTGCTTCCACTCAGTAACATTGTGGCTATCCATCTGATGGCTCCTACTTACCATGTGTGGGTCACTTTGCGGAGCAGCCTCAGAGCACACAACCTGCATTCCTTTCAGATGAAATTAAACCTTGAGACCAAAACTAAACCTCCAAATGCTCACAGACATTTGGTCTCTATTGAAGCTGAAGTAACCCGCTGAAATGAGAACAGTATGTATATCAGGTCCAGATTTGTAGGCAGAGCTATGAGTGGCAAATCCAACCCACTGAATTTGGGAGAATGATCATTATCTTCATTACCTTCTGTCTCTTGAAGAAAAAATAAAAAGCACCAAATGTGGTCTGGAAAAATAAAATAAAATAAAATAAAAATCTAAGTAGTAGGCATACAGGTCAAAGGAAACTGATAAGCCACAGAGCTTCTTTCTCTCCCAAAACGTTCTTACTGTGTAAATATGAACCGTGCACATGGTTTGGCTATTTGCCAGTTCCACTTGGGTGTGAAAAGCAGCCTTCATGGTTGAAAAGCTATTTTTCTGAACCGCAAATGGCCACAGCCATATGAGAGACATCTATTTAAGATCAGGCCCAAGTAGAACCAGACATAAAAGAAGAAATAGCTGGTGGGGCTTTGGGTCACTCCTCAAGCTACTGTCATTTTTTAATAGTCCTTCATAGACTTGCTGAGGGACCATCTGAGACAGGCTCAAGCCTTTAGTTGGCAGCTACCGTCTGCCTACAAAATATGTTTATTCAAAGATACATCTTATTATGACACACTTTCAAAACTTCCTGCGCTTAACACAGTTTATTATCAGTGGATTTTTAGAGAGGTCCTGTCCATTAATCAGAACAGCAAAATGCCCTGGAGTGGTCTGTATTCCTCTAAAGAAGCTGCAAGAGCGGGTTATTCAAGACCTCATTTGCCTGTTATAAATACCCTGAAGTGCAGAGCAGGAGTACTGGCAGTGGAGAGCACATTAGGAGCTGATGGTGCAGCTGTGCGGTTATATTTCCCTTGACTTGTGTGGCATGGGGCTTAGAAAGTATAAAGGGTAGGAAGTGAGGTGGAACTGGAATTCAGAATGATCAGGGTCTCTCTGCACTGAGAGCACAGCAAAGAAACAGCTGAGTACATAAAACCTCATAAAGAAAACCAAAACAATGATATTCCCTATTGTGACTGTTTAGTCTTTCTGTAGAGACTCATGAGGTCTGGGCTATTATCTATTTTTAATATCACTTGACCTGAAAATTTATGCTACCATCTGGAGAATGTGAGGATTTCTGTGCTACAGACTTAATACTGTCAGGGGAAGAAAGAGGGGGGCAGCAGGGGACGTACGTTACAAAAATGTTTAAACATTATTCAGCAAATGCCACTCACTTCTTTACATTTTTTTCTGTAGAGAACTTAAACAAAAATATATATCTTGAATTGCAAAATGTAAAAATATAGGTTGAGATGTGAATTCCTGTATATTATCTCAGATAATATTTTCTTTACATTTCTTTTTATTTCAAGACTTTCAATAGCTTAGGAAAATAAGGTAAACTTTCAGAGGTTTGTGGCTAATTTGTGCTTTACATAATGAATTAGAAGTACTAAATTCAAAAGGAAGAACAAAAGGCTATTTAAAGTCTTTGGAATATTCTTCTTTAACTACAGCTATAATGCTTTCTTTCTAGGGTCATCTCCAGATAAGGAAGGGTTTACATCACAATATTTAAATGTCAGAATGTCATTGTTTTCATCTTTAAGCATTAAATATTCACACTTCAAAGCTCCTCTGAAAACCTGAGAGCTGGAAACCCTGTACTAATTACAATTGCTGCAATATTAACCAAACGACCAATATCATTAGACTTGCAGCAAAGTCAGAAATAAGAACAGATTTGCAAGACCATGAAGCAGAGCAAGCTTAGTCTGGGAGGAGAGGACGTTGGCCTTTGTCTACTGTAAGGGTCACTGGCAGTCCCAGCACCACTTGCAGTGGTCACTGCAATATCTCTATCTCATCATATCTCAATATCTAGGGAGCAATTTTTTGCCCACATGCAGGGTGACACAAGTGGTCCATCCTCACATTGCTCAGTGCAGGATCCCTCCGTTGCTCACTGGCCACCCTTCGATTCCTCTGGGCCATTGTGGCCCTACATATATTGATTTTTTGGCAGGATTAGGGAGGAGGTCCTATTTCAGTGCATCTGAAATAACGTGAGGGTTGTGCTGCAGCCCACCAACGTGGCGCTTGTATGACATAAAACTGAAGGTATGTGCCATATGCCCTAATGTGCAAGGCTGTTTAGGGTGCATAGCTTGCTGGCACAGCGTCAAAACCTGTGCAGGATGTAGGAAATGAATCCTTATGCAGTCTTGCCCATATTGCAGACCGGGGTGGATTTTTAAGGTGAACTATCCCCTGAATTGCACTGAGGATTTTTCTTGGGGATGGTTCACTGGAGCACCTCAAAATAAATCCATTAAAGAAACAATTTTCAACATGAACAATCAGGAGTCAAATACCTGAGTTTGCTCTCTGTTCCTCTTTTCTCAAAGCCTTGACATACCCAAGAGCATTCAAACCAATAAGGGAGAGGCATAGAAAAGCTGTCATTCTCTTTCTTTGCCTCCACTCCAAAATAAGTGAGCCTGCTAATGAAAAGGAAAGTGGTGGCTAGCACAAGGCCCTTGCATATTTTGGATTGTAAAAAGATATTCTAACCAAGCTACAGTAAGATCAATCATAAAGTAATGCATTAGGGCACAGCAATAATAATGTTGTATTTGATATTAATGAGAAACTGAGTTAAGTTTCCAGAAATGGAAGAGTAAAATCTAAAAAATCTGCATTTTTGCATGTTGGCTGTCATGATGTGTGAAGCTGAAGAAAGAGTTGGAGACAAGCTGACCTCAAAAATCAAGATATCCTATTATTCTATGATTCTAAGTCTAAACCAAAGTTAATTCACCCTTTGTGAAGGAAATGAAAAATGCTGCATGACAATCATGGAAATGAGTTCAAAAAGCATATGTAGTATTCTCCAGTCGGGAACTTTCAATCTTCCTCGCTGCACACACATCGATGAAAATCAGCTAGATTTTTAGAGGTCATGGTTGCACCCTGCAAAGCTTAATAAAGTCACTGGAAGAGGTGTATTTCAGTACTTCTGGAGGTCAGGAAATATATTTAGAAGTCCAGCATTTGGAGATAACCTTTGGGAGACTGAGTCATGTCAAATTCTTCAAGACCAAACCTTAAACCACTCATGAAATTACCCTGTTTAATAACAGGATCAAAGCTATACAGCACTGAAAATCTGGTTCAAGATTCCAACAAACTATGCAAAGGGATTATCGATCTCTGTGTCAATTTTAATCAAACTGATCAGAGGCTATGTTTTTATTAATGGAGCCCCATGGGATAATAAAGAGGCATTCTGAAACCCAAAGTGATCTCTTCCTTGGATCTCTTTCTCAGATTCCTTCCAACTGTGGCTGCTTCCTGCCCTGTCTACTCCTGTTAACCTTCAGCCCCTTTCTTCACAGCAGCTGGTGGGGCTTAGGCATATTTTCTCCCTTTTGTCATGCCCCTTTCACCCTGCCTTTGCTGCAGCTCTAGCTCATATGCCCAGATTAAAGGGTGGGAGAGTAGCGGCAAAGTGCTGTAATTGAACAAGAGGCCATACGTTATGAAATTGTCCACTGACACAGTCTAACCATTCAAGTTAAACAGCTGATCTTCCTTATCTAAATAAATTTGCTAGCTGGGAGAATAAGATCTTACTTGTTTGCAGCCATGTGCTGCTCAGGAAATCTGCCCATTACAGTATTGAAACAATGCTGATGCTTGAATTGCAATAAGATTTTAAATCTTTTCTTAAATCCGTAAGGAAAAGATATTTTGCTCAGAATGTTCATACAGCTGCAAACACTAAAAACAGTGCATCTGTCACTTTCCTCTTACTCCTAAGGTCAAGGCTTTGTACAGTGTAATTTTTAATGTCTTGATTTTGATTGCACATCTGACTCACAACCTGTTCTGGAAACTTGTAACTAGATATCCCCAGAGAGTTCAGTAAGCAAGATAGCAAACATTCTGGCTGCTCTTTACAAAACAGGAGGAGTTTTACACCAGTATTTAACCTTCCTGTTAGCCATTTTCCATATATTCTATGTTTCCTATTGAAAAGTAATGATGCAGGACAATGCTATCTTGTTATCCCACATGGTAGTAGAGTAAAGAAAGCCCAGAGCAGAGCTCCAAAATACACCACTGTATATCAAGACTGTATACTTATTTATTTATTTTCTCACTATACTCCTACAAAATCTCGTAGTGGAAGAGTTACCAGTAAAGTGCATGTAGAGCCAAGCTTTGTTGTCATTTTCTATGCCAAGGTCACTGCCAGAGTATGTACAGAGGCACTATTTCTTATTTCCATTCACAAAAAGTGAATCATCTGCAGAGTGTGTGCATCATAATCCTCTCTGAATATCAAAACGCATTCCCAAGAGTTCTTACTGGGAGTTATTAACGTGATTAATGTGCTCCTGCATTGGCCATTTGTTTAACTGAGTATCACCATCGCATTTTGCGCCGACGGTTCGCTCCATACATAGATGTTCATTGTTCTGGCTCCAGGCTTTGTTCCCTGCTTTCACACATTGAGAAAGTTTTCCACAAACTGAGTGTTTATGTGTTGAGTGCAGTACTCCATGGACGTTAGGGTCTAATGGAGTGTGAGAGGGGGCCTGCGGTTTTTCATCTTGTTTTCAGCTGTACAAACATCATGTACTTTTCCCTTCCTTTTAGAGGCCAGTCTATGGCCTACTAAAACATCAGCGCACAGCAACATAGTGGCTGAGACTTTACAAGTCAAACTGGGAGGACCTGATGCCATTCACCTTAACACCAAACATATTGACAGTGTTTATTTTCTCTGCCCCAGCCTCAGCTCTCAAATAAACATCTCAGTGGCTGATTTTCAGTGCTCCTCTGAAGAAAAGCCTAAAAGAGTATCTATCTCATTGTCAATAACAAGTATAACCTGCTCTCAGAATAAAACTGCTTGGGGGGAAGAGGCATGTATAAACAAAGGAAGAGATGAATTTCTCTCTTGTAAGCCTTTTTAAAAATTTGTATTTTTTTTCAAGACCCTTTTTGATACAAGCAGGGTCCTTGCTTTGCTTTTACACTTTACACTTTGTGAAGCCCCAGAGGGACCTGAACTAGGTTGGTTGGTACTTTGTATATTTTTTAGCGTATGCACCTTGCCTCTGGGGAAAGCAATTCATTAAATTGCTATTCTGGGTTGATGACATACAGATTTACTTTTCTCTTCATCAAGAAAATCATGGAGCTACCTAGGAAAATAATAATAATAATAATAATAATAATAATAATCTCTGTCTCTTTAATACAAGATCTCATAGATATGTTTAAGCCTTTAAATAAGTGGCATGGATGTAGTAATGCAAAATTGTACCTAGGATAAGAAAAATCCAATCCAAAATCTGCACTCATAGTGCAAAGACAGCTCCAGAAAGAAAACTTCATTAGCTCATGCTTTGCAACATGAGCTACAGGCAATTTAAAGCCTTTTTGAATGGAAACTTTTATATGTTCAGAGAGAGCTTAGTGAATGCAAAAGGATTTCACAGTGTTAATTGTTAAACAATGAACATGCTTTGTAATGAGTACTAATTTTAATATCTGTCTACACTCTTTTCTATCTCCAGATTACTTCAATAGTACCTTTGTACCCTTTCAAACATGTTCATATACCTGATAAATAACTAATATGAATTGTGTACACAAACCTTTTGACTGACGATGGAATAGTTGCATAATTGCATGTATACATTGTAAAAAAATGAAACAGAAAAGTGTCTGAAGTTTGTTTTTAAATCATAGTTTCTATGTTCATAATTGTCTTTTATGTCTTTTTTGCAGGGACTATTGATGCAGAAGCAAGTCAGAGCACTGAGTGACTGTCACCACCATCTTTTGTGCCTTCATATTTTCCTAAGCCTCTCTGGACATGTTACAGTTCTGTAAGTATTTTGAAGGTAATTAGTTCTAAAAGAAATTAATTTATTATAAAATGTAGACCTCAGTGTGTTTTTTTTTTTTCTATGTGTTTTTGTTAACTGAAAAAAAAAATATCTATTGTAGAACCAGGATGCCACAATACTAGACATCTGTCCTAAGATATGATTTCTTAGAGACAGAATTCATAGCAATATGGCATCCTGTAAAACCACAGTTAAAGTAACTCAGAGATTCTGATTCTACAATTCAGAAATTTTAAAAATGGAAGGAAGGAAGGAAGGAAGGAAGGAAGGAAGGAAGGAAGGAAGGAAGGAAGGAAGGA
>NC_048896.1:81969182-81976774 GCF_011077185.1 Oxyura jamaicensis | reverse complement strand
AGGAAGGAAGGAAGGAAGGAAGGAAGGAAGGAAGGAAGGAAGGAAGGAAGGAAGGAAGGAAGGAAGGAAGGAAGGAAGGAAGGAAGGAAGGAAGGAAGGAAGGAAGGAAGGAAGGAAGGAAGGAAGCTTTCTAAATCTTTGGTCAAAGCCCTACCAGGGGAAGTTGGATGCACATTTGATGCATTTAGTGTGCTTGCTGATGCAGTACAGAACAACTGTTTTAACCCTTGCATGTGGTGTTTTTTATAACAGATTCCTGACTTCCCTAATAAGAGGAACATATTTTTAGGAACAGATTTGTAGCAGGTACTTCCCAGACAAACAGGTAATAGGGGAAATATAAATGAAAATATTCCTGGAAGTGTTCAAGGCCAGGCTGGATCTTGAACCTGATCTTGTGGAAGGTGTCCTTCCCCTTGGCAAGGAGGTTGGAATGAGATGTTGCTTAATGGTTCCTTTCAACTCAAAATGTTCTATGATTCTGTGAAACTATTTAATATAAGTTAACTGAGCATACTCAAAACTAAGCTCAGAAATATTGGAATAAACTATACACATACAAAAAGCTGTTTGTTTGGCATACCTGATAGAATTGACAGAATATGATAAGTTAGTGAGGGATAAAAAACTGAACAGTGAGTCTCAACTAGAAGAAACAGGGTAATAAAGCCTTTTAAAAGTGGTCACGGTAGGTCAAGTTTTTCTTCAGATATTTATTCGAAAAAATGCGCATAAATGCAAAAACATATGTGATAGAATAAATTCTCACCTCTATTCCTTTTCCTATAAACTCTACCTTTGTTTTTAATGGTTTTCACTTTCTTTTTTAATTTTTTAAAAATAGAAACACCAATAATACTTGCATTCAGACCCAAATCTTTCAAACTCACTGAGTATTGACATGTTGGTAATTAAGGTCTCAGATCTCCTGTTGTGACTTTTATTAAAGTTAATTTATATCTGTCAGATCCTTGCAGTCTATCAAAATTCCCACTAGGGATACTTGAAGCAGCTTTCTCCCATCATCATTAATTGTGTGGCATTAATTTGATAATGTATCATGGGCAATTGATACCCCTAGAGTCTAGTACTAAAGAACTAGAAGTTCAGGGCTTCTGTAATTGGCAAGAGCTATTTAAGAGCAAGTACATTCATCTAGACCCCAAGTGCATACATACAGTTCCATGGAGCCACAGCCTACTTTGAGGATTTACTCTGATTCCAGGTGTACATTTTTACTGTGACTGAAGTCAGGTATTTTTTGAGGATTACTGCTAAATTTGGCTGGAATTTCAACTCCCACTTGAATATTTTGGAGAAGTTGATTTCCAAAATGGCAGATGCACTGAAATGGTATAGCTGTGACAATAACACTTTTCAAAACCATATTAGAAATCTCAGCTTTTCACATCCAAATAAGATGTTTTCCAAAATCTCATCTTTTTTTCCTGCTGCCCAGGAAACAGCTTCTAACTACACTGTTTTAACCTTTCAAAATTTGTCCCTCCCTCACATTCAAATCTGAATGACTGTAATGCCTGCATGCAGCAAAAATAGTTTAAAAAAACATTAGCAGCACAAGAAGAGTTTCTTATTTTCAAAAGTCACATATGTATTGTTGCTTCTTCCTAGTAAGCCCTGCTATGTAGGAAACTTTGATTTCATAGCTGGACACAAACTGGACCTGCTTTCAGCAAGACACATTAGAGGAGACACTTTAACATCTTCTGCCACTGATAGCACAGAAATAGCCTGTGGTGTAATACGAGATCAGCACACAATGAAAACACCAACCAAAAAATTAGGATGGCATGGGAAATTACTGCTTAACATAGCTAAGGAGGTTGCAGAGATCTGCAGATTGCTCGTGACCTTTAAATTCTTATATACGGTGTCTTTTGGATATATTTCACTACATCCTCACTTCCCTTGCTGGGAGGTGAAGAAAGGAGAGAAGAGAATGTATTTCCAAGCATTCCTTGCTTTGGTGTCTTCAAGTCCCAGTGGCAATTTTTTGAGCTGAGATTGAGCCTCAGACTAAGAGCATGAAAAAACTGACCCTGGGCCAGTCTGTAAAGGACCACTGTACCCATTACAGGCAGAAATCACATTCTGTATATACTTCTTATTCCCAGGAAGTAAATAATAATCCCCATCAACAAATTAAAAGTGTGCCTGATGTAAAAACCGCTTGAAGCACAACATGTGTCCCTGCTTTAAGTTTTCTCTGTCCTAACAATATCAATGGCAAGTACCTGACAAAGTGTTTGTATCGTTTTATTTTATTTTATTTTTGAAGGAAACTGTGGCACTGGAAGGGATATTCACTTTAAAGGTAATTAGGGATTTGGAGTGTCCTTTTGATTCTTGAAAAGCTCCACTCACCAGCAACTTCCCACTGTTTTCCCTAAGGCCACTCGGAAAACAACTTTACTGGTTTTCTTCCCACTAGTTCTACAGTTTCTCACTGTGGACATAATTAATTTTCAATTCCTCTGATGCCAATGTGAATCGGTCTTTAGCTGAAAGATTTTTGAACCTGGCTGCAAATGAAGGGGCTGATTCTACCCAAGGTGATAGACATTTTCTTCTTTGCTTTCAAATCCTGCTCTAAGGCATCAGTCTACAATGACATATATCTGCTCTTCTTCCAAATAATAACTAAAACTCTCACAGAATCACAGAACTGTAGGGGTTGGAAGGGACCTCAAAAGATCATCGGGTCCAACCCCCCTGCAAAGCAGGATCCTCAGAGCAGGCTGCCCAGGTAGGTGTCCAGACAGGCCTTGAATATCTCCAGAGAAGGAGACTCCACAACCTCTCTAGGCAGCCTGTTCCAGTGCTCCGTCACTCTCACCATGAAGAAGTTCCTTCGCATGTCGGTGCAGAACTTCCTGTGTTCTATTTTGCGGCTATTGCCCCTTGTCCTTTCCCCACAAACCACTGAGAAGAGGTTAGCTACATCCTTCTGTCTCCCACCCCTCAGATATTTATAGACATTGATAAGATCCCCTCTCAGTCTTCTCTTCTCCAGGCTGAACAGACCTGGGTCTCTCAGCCTGTCCTCATAGGGAAGATGCCCCAGGCCTCGTATCATCTTTGTGGCCCTCCGCTGCACTCTTTCCACGAGATCCCTGTCTTTTTTGTACCGGGGAGCCCAGAACTAGACACAGTACTCCAGGTGAGGCCTGGCCAGGGCAGAGTAGAGGGGGAGGATCACCTCCCTTGACCTGCTGGCCACGCTCTTTTTGATGCATGCCAGAATCGCATTACCTCTCTTGGCCACCAGGGCACACTGCTGGCTCATGGTCAACCTGTCGTCCACCAGGGCCCCCAGGTCCTTCTCTGCAGAGCTCCTCTCCAGCAGGTCGTCCCTCAGCCTGTACTGATACTTCTGGTTGTTCCTTCCCAGGTGCAGGACTCTACACTTGCTCTTGTTAAACCTCATTTGGTTTCTTCCTGCCCAGCTCTCCAGCCTGTCCAGGTCTCGCTGAATGGCAGCACAGCCTTCTGGCGTGTCAGCCACTCCTCTCAGCTTTGTGTCGTCAGCGTACTTGCTAAGGGCAGACACTATTCCCTCATCAAGTTCATCGATGAAGATATTGAACAAGACTGGAGCCAGCACCGACCCCTGGGGAACACCGCTAGTCACAGGCCTCCAGCCAGACTCTGCTCCACCGATCACCACCCTCTGAGCTCAGCCAGTCAGCCAGTTCTCAACCCACCTCGCTGTCCATTCATCTATCCCATACTTTCTCAGCTTTGTTAGCAGGATGTCATGGGAGACAGTATCAAAAGCCTTGCTAAAGGCAAGGTAGATGACATCCACCGCTCTGCCCCCATCTACCCAGCTGGTGATGCCATCATAGAAGGCAACGAGGTTGGTCGAGCACGACTTCCCCTTGGTGAATCCATGCTGACTACTCCTCATAACCTTCTTCTCTTCCAATTGCTTGGAGATGGCATCCAGAACAAGCTGCTCCAACACCTTTCCAAGGACAGAGGTGAGACTGACTGGCCTGTAGTTTCCCGGATCCTCCTTCCTGCCCTTCTTGAAGACCGGAGTGACATTGGCTATCCTCCAGTCTTCAGGCACCTCGTCCATTCTCCAGGACCTTTCAAAGATGATAGAGAGCGGTTCAGCGATCACATCTGCCAGCTCCCTTAGCACACACAGCTGCATCCCATCGGGACCCATGTATTTGTGTGCATTGAGCCCACTCAGACACTCCCGAACCACTCTCACATCCAGCGGGGGGAGCCCTTCATTTCCCAGACCCTTTGTCCTATTGCCAGGGGTGAGGAGTCCCAGGGAAGTGTCCTTGAAGCAAAGACTGAAGCAAAGAAAGCATTCGGTACCTCTGCCTTCTTGGCATCTTCCATGACCAGTACCCCCCTCGTTCAGCAAGGGACCCACATTATCCCTAGTCTTCCTCTTGCTGTTTACATACTTGAAAAAACCCTTCTTATTATCCCTTATCTCTTTGGCAAGCCTCATCTCTAGGTGGGCTTTAGCCTTCCTTGTTGCGTCCCTGCAGGCCCTGACAACATGTCTATAATCCTCCCAAGAGGACAGGCCCTTTTTCCACATTTCATAGACCTTCCTCTTCCTTTTGATCCTATCGATGAGCTCCTTGCTCATTCACGCAGGTTTCCTGCCCCCCTTCCCCAATTTTCTATTCTTCGGGATGCACCGATCCTGAGCTTGGAAGAAGTGCTGCTTAAATGTAGCCAAGCTCTCACAAGCACCCTTGCCTTCTAGCAACCTAGCGCATGAGATACTCCCAAGCAGGTCCTGGAAGAGGTCGAAGTTGGCTCTTCAAAAGTCCAGGGTAGCAATCCTGCTTTTAGCTACCATTTAGCTACCATCCAGCTAGCATTATTTAGCTATAATGCATGAGTGGAGAGCAGGTGAGGCGGCCTGCAAGCTGGAGTCATCATCCTTCCTAGGGGCTTCTACAGAAAGACCCACACCTCCTCTGTGTGAGCAGTGAAGTCTCACCACTTCCACAACCCAAGGAACAGTGTAGCCACAAGTCTTAGGCACAGTTGCCTTCCCCAGGCATATATGCAGCACTCTGCTAGGACAAGACCCAAAGACCATTTGGCAGCTTCCACCCTTCCAGTGTTTCACTTGATTGACATTTCATTCATGGCTCCCTGCCCACGTCTGGAGCTGGACTCCACCAAACAGCATACAGAGGTTGTGTAGCAGCCTTCCATCCTTATCCCACAAAGGTTCCCCATATCACCAGAAACAGTCTTCTTTATTTCCACATTTATTGTTCTGTTGTTTGTTTTCTGTTTGTTCATTTTTTTTTTCTCTTTCTTCTGGAACAGCACATTTCACATTAAAAAAAAAAAAAAAAAAAAAAAAATCAGCCACCATTTCTAGTGTTGTTATTAAAAGAAAAGAAGAAATTAAGAAATTTAAAAAAAATCACAATTTTAGTGCAAGTTTTGGTATTCAGGGATTCAAACAGAAGCAATTTATTTTAAATTGATGTAACTCCATAGTATCACAGATCATAGAATGGTTTGGGTTGGAAGGGACCTTAAATATCATCAATTTCTAACCCCCAGCCATAGGCAGGGACACCTCCCACCAGACCAGGTTGCCCAGGGCCTTGTCCAACCTGGCCTTGAACACCTCCAGGGATGCAGCATCGACAGCTTCTCTGGGCAACCTGTTGTAGTGCCTCACCACCCTCATAGTAAAGAATTTCTTCTTTATATCCAATCTAAATCCACCCACCTTCAGATTAAAAACATTACCCTTGGCAATTATTATTGCCATAATTGGAAATAGTTTCACTGCAGGTGGAAAAACACACCATATTTTTTTCATGTTTTTCAGGGGTTCATACATTTTCATACAATTTCACATTTCATGTGTTTTCATTTTTGTTTTTGTTGTTCTGTTCCTGCAGTGAGGAGATGCATTTGTTTAATAAAGAACAAAGACAATTAGGACAAACATGTCCTAATTGCGTGAAATGAAAACTGGTTCATACTGTATTCTGGGCTGTAAAACTAGCCATTGAACACATGTACCAGCTACTTTTTGACTGAATTGTTTAACTTTCATTTAAAGATCAATAATAGGACTTCCCAATGGAAATGCTGACAGATTCTTGACTGTACAGTTTCTGGCCAAGCATCTTTTTCATATCTTGGCTTAAAACATAATGGATCACAATTTTTACACATTGAAAGGCTAATTCTCATTCTCATTTAGAGGGTTTGTTTTGGCCAGCACATGGGCCTTTATAAGTACTGCAAAATCACACTGTGACTATAACTTCCACCGTGACAAGAGGAGGCCTTACTCCGGAGAGTGCAAACCCAGCTTTGTTCTACCATACCCAGCTGAGGAGCCAGCATTGAGGGCAGTGGATATTGTTTAAATTTTGAGAGGACACTAAATTAATTTCTGATTTGTTAGACCCCCTAAGCTGAGTGTTGTTTTTAAAAGAAGGAGTCTGGGACTTTATTATGAACAATGTATTATACTGTGGAGCGATTACACTATTTTGCATTTCATGTGAGACTCTGGAAATAGCAAGAAGTGAACTACATCAAGTAACAACAAGAACTGAGGTTATAACAGACTTATTCCATGTTCAGACCTGCCTGAAAAACATACAACAGCATGTTTTATCTCCAATAAAAAGCCCCAAGATTTAGTTACAATTTCAAATAATTCCATGCTGTCTCTGCATCTCTGGTTCCCAAAGTATAATTTTCAAATGCAAACTATACAGGCTTTGTCTTTTATTCTTGCACTGTATGCAGGGTCAAACATATAACTGGTGCTAAAGTGAATATTCATAATAATAATCAGTGGGAAAGATACTAACTGTTCAGTGGGATAAACAGGAACACCATCTCTTCTCATGCAGGGGCTGCTCTATTGTTTTCCTGTAAGTCATGACATCAGAGGAAGCCTGTAAACTTGAGAAAGTTGCTTCGTTATTTCTAGATTGCAATTATTTTCACTCCATTGTGATTTTCACAGAGCTCATGAGCTCATAGGAAAACATTACTTTTTTTTTTTTTTTTTTTTTTTTTTTCCCAAAGCTTTTTATTTGGTATTTCACTTATCTCTTTTACATAGTACACTCATTTCTCATTATCTGGATGTAGAAGTTTCATTGTGCGTCCATCATTTCATTCATCATTTCAGTCTTGGTCATTCTTCTTGAGCAAGTAGATCTCAAGAGAATAATTCATGTCAGTGATTATTACAAAACCACTGAGAACAAGCTCAACTTTTAGCTTACTCAATACTTTCCATTAAGTCAAATACTTGCTAATGTTTATCAAGAGGTATCAGCACCTTTCCTTCTTGATACTTGTCAGAGAGAAGCAAGTTAAATTAAACGTCTTCTCTTTACCAGAGAAAATTCAGCTTACTCCTGACTGTGGTGAAAGAGTATTTCTGAAATACATTTATGAAAAGCATTTTCCTGCTTTAATTTGGGGTCTTCACGAAAAAGAAAGGGAGGGAGGGAGGGAGGGAGGGAGGGAGGGAGGGAGGGAGGGAGGAAGGAAGGAAGGAAGGAAGGAAGGAAGGAAGGAAGGAAGGAAGG
>NC_048896.1:81941083-81969172 GCF_011077185.1 Oxyura jamaicensis | reverse complement strand
AGGAAGGAAGGAAGGAAGGAAGGAAGGAAGGAAGGAAGGAAGGAAGGTAGGAAGGAAGGAAGGAAGGAAGGAAGGAAGGAAGGAAGGAAGGAAGGAAGGAAGGAAGGAAGGAAGGAAGGAAGGAAGAGAAAAGCATTGCTATCGCACTTTCAAACTATAGCTACCCCCAACAGATCATTTCCACTCTAAGGATAATGACCATCTGTTGCCAGCTGATGTAATAATATGCTTTGTAGTGTAAATGGCAGAAATCTGTGTTGCAGCTCAAGGTCACGTTATAGCTGCAGCTCCGAGTTTTCTTCTACTAAATATATATATATATATTCATGGGAGAAAAATATATTTATATATCCACTAAGCAGTATTATTTCGGTTGGAAAAAGTACGTACTTGAAAGTCAGGAAATGCCAGCTTACAGTTGCCCTATCTGTCAATACACGAATGCAGACTGCTTCTCCATGAAATCTCTCCATGTTCACTGGAAGGGATTGATACACAGAGCAGAGTCAAAGCTTGCATATTGAAGAGCTTGATTTCGCAAACAAAACAGCATCCATACCTGGGACGCTCTGTCACTTTGTTACTTGGTTAGGATATACAAGGTAAAAACCAAAACCAAAGGCAGTTCAAGGCATACGGCCGGTGACTTGTGCCACAGCACAGAACCTGAAATGCACATTTTATTTACATGCGCAAGGTAGATGGTAATGTACTCATGATATGTCTGACCACCCTGTGACAGCAGAGGAACAGGAATAGTGTTGCAGATGAGCATCCGGGAAATAGGGTCAACAGAGATGAATAAAAATAAGGCTGCATGTGTGTTGCAGATGTTACTGGAGCCCTGGGTTTCTGATCCCCTTGTTTGTTTGCTTTTAAAATAGCTACGACTTTTGTAGTCCATGATTTTTCAGCTTTGTGTACCCATGACTTTTCAGTATGTGCAAGGGCATGAGTAAGATGATGGTGGTGGAGATATGCATAACAGTTGCACCAATACCACCAGAACTGAAATTCTGGTGTTGCATTACAGATCAGCTAAAAAAAGCCCACTAAGTATGAGACTGAAACAGCTTTAAGAGGGACTGAGATTTCTTGTATAACTTCTTTAAGAAAACACTGGGCAGCCTTATCCCTTAGCAGTAGAGTGTCAGCAGAAGAAATCTGCAGGCAGGGAGTTATGTAGAAATATTTTAACTGCAGTTGCTGTAAATTTGGACATTTTGAGAGAGGTTTTACTTATGTGTGTTGAAAGGAAATTAAAAGAGAACATTAAGAATTGGGTTTCTCATCTAGAAAAAATGTGCTTTTGGGTAAGTGGATGAATACAGCTATTTCAGAACACACTTTGCAGTACTCTACTTCTAGCCATGGCTAGCAACAAAGAAATGAGGAAAGAGTGTGAGGAGTGTGATTATAAAGTATTGCTTCCCATCTGTATTCCTCAAATTCAGCATATTGGTTGGTAATGTATACCCAAATCTTCAACAGCCTGAAGTAAAGTAAAACATCATTGTCCAAACCAAAGTGAAAAGATTCCTTAGAAGAGCTTCCTTTAATTTACGCTTATTTAAAAGTTTGAAATTCTGATAGATATTTTTTTTTTTGCTTGAAGTATTATTCCATGAGTTTATATTAACTCCTATAAGAAATTGTTCTGGATGGCAAATTTAAATCTGTTAGCATTGTTCATTTCTTTTTCTTAGTAAAGTCATGTAGAACCTTATTTGGTGATGCAGTCTCTTCACTTTTCCTTAAGCTTGAGCTGACTCAGAATAAGTAAGCAATGAGTTTCTGAGAATTGATTTCTCGGAACAAATATATATTTGCTTTTGTTTCTATATTGTTCTGCAGGCAGCTGACAGTACTCTTAAACTATATAATCTCTCAGAAGTATCTGCCATTGAGAGTTTCAGAAACTAATAGATCAGTTAGTTAAGAAGCCTAGAAAAGCTGCCTTTCACAGCAGTGCACCCTGTTTGCCTTCTGCAGATATGTTCACCATGTTCTATACCCTAACTACATATTCCTGTAAGTTTTCTACCCCTCCTTTTGTTAAATTATTTTGTAAGTATTACATTTATCGTGTATACCCATAAAAAAAAAAGCCTTCATGTTTATCCCCCTAGAAATCCTTAGCAATGCCTGGCCCTGGTTCCAAAGACCAAATTATTCTATTTCCATCAGAGAACAGAGAAATCCAGAAGCCTTCAGTGTGAATCTCCATGAAACTCTGCTAATTGTTCATCTGTCTATCAAACACTTTTTAGGTGTAGTGTATCAGCACCTTGTATAACATTTGTGCAAGTAAAGTTACACTAGTATATACATGGCTACTTCAGCATTTACCAGCTTCTGAGCACATCAAGAATTCAGTTTTAGATTAAAAGCGTAGTCACTATGAAACAAATACAATGCGTTATTGGGCTCCAATATACAATCACTCACTACAAGTGAAGATTTTCTATTGTTATATCTTCCCAAGGAATAAGGGAATTGATATAGAAATATAACGTCATGTCAATTTTGATGTCTGAAATAGCTTCTACTTGTGTCAAAGGAAAGAGCAAATCCCCCCAATTCTACATTGTTCAAAGCACTTCTGCCAGGCAAAAACAGGAACCACAGTAACTCAACATCTACAGCTATTTTAGGACCCAAGCTCAGTTCTGTTGACTTTGATATCATTAGTTAGCTTATTTTAGCGCTAATTTAGTGTTATTTTAGTATTAATTTAGTGTTATTACACTGCAGTGCACTTATTCTTGCTTTGTACTGGCCTTATCTGAGATCAGAAAGAAGACTTCTTAAATTGTCATCTTCAGTGAAAGGACTCATCCTGCCTGCTACATCCCAATGGTTGTCTGCACTGTCATCAGTAAAAAACAAAACAAGTCCTTACAAGTTCCATATTGAAAAGTCTCTAGTGAGAAAAATGTTATTTAACAGCAGATATACAAATAGTTCTCTTCTGAAATTAATGTTGAAGCTGAGGCCTTTGCTAGCCCAGCTTGTCTCTGCTCTCCTTCTGCTCCATATAAGCACTTCTTGTGCAGTTGCTTCCTCAGTTTGACTGAGGAAGGCTGACTGATATGTTGCTCATTCAGTAGTGTTTCATGAATTGACTTGATATGTTTTGTGAGCTCACTTAACCTCAGCACAGAGTTTTCAGGAGGTAATATCATCCTGGGACCACAATGCAGGCAAACTCTTAATCATGTGTTTAATTCCTTTCCAGTTCAGCAAAGTATTGAGTCTATTTCCTTTAATGGAATTTAAGCATATTTTTGAAGTTCATGGCTCTTTAAAAAAAATAAATAAATAAAAATTGCTTAATCTCTACAATTTCCTTAAACTACATTAATCTGAATTTTGGAATTACATTTTAAAACCCCAAAGTAAATGAATAAAATAAGCAAGCAAATTCTGTCTAATCTTGCTTGCTAGCTTGGATCAAGTAGTTTGGTATCATCCATTCCAGAAGGAACTTTCTCTTTTCATTCCACAAGAAAAAAACTAAATTGAGTCATAAATGATTTTTCAAAACACAATGAAAAATCTTAGCAACAATAAGAGCAACAATATTTGAGCTGATGTTTCTATTTAATTTAAAGTAAATTTTCTCAGGACAAGTTTTGGGGATTAAGTTAGCTTGTCCAGCTGACAGAAAAAAAAAAAAAAAAAAAAAAAAAAAAAAAAAAAAGTGCAGCACTGCAGCAATTCCTATATATTTCCTTCTTTATGATTTATAATATGATATAAATTGCATAAATTATGCCTTGCAAGATATCAAACATCATGTCACAGAGACAGCCCTTAGCTGAGGAAAACTGGCATCCGCTTGTCCAACTCCACAAGTAAGGGAAAGTATAAATAAAGCATAAATGATTAATTTAACCTTCCCTCCCTGCCTCCCGTTAACAGCTCAAGGACCCACAGCACACTGTGCTCCTGTGATGTACCAGTGCGGTAGAGCCTTCAAGACTGTGGCTAACCCCTTTCCAAGTACAAACACCTGTAAAAACAAAATTAGCCCTGCCAATATGTCTAAGAAGAAATGCTTTCCAGTAGGTTATAGATATAATATTCACCCCATTCAGGGGAATCCAAACAAAACACAAATGTCTTATTGGGGCAAGAGGATATTAAGAATAATAGACAGATTATATGATAGTTTATTGAAGGCAAAGGAAGAGACATTAGTCATAGTTTTGTTATAAAATGAGACTTAATCAAAGAGGAATGGGTTAGAGGTCATGTGTTCTATTTGTGCTATTATTATTTTTAAATCATTGAGACTTCCATGAGTGGCAAAAGAAATGATCCTGAACAGTGCAAAACAAGCCAGACCTCACTGGAGCACTTCAAGATGAGCCAAGAGAATCCACCGCACGAGCCCTGCTGGCTGTATGCTAATCTTCTTTTTATGCCTTTTTAACGAGAGATGATTGGGATCTAGGATCCCCTACACCAGAGAAGTTTGTCTCAACAAATCACTAGGCTGGCTGGGATATGAGTAGTGATGTACAGCAATGTTAACAGAATATAACTTACCACTGAAGCAACATTGTTCTTATATGATTTTTTTTTTCTCCTCCCCCAAACATTTTTAGTCAAATAAAAGAACTCTGGTACATTTGTTCAATTTATACTCTAAGTTCTTTTGCATATTAATTTCCAGATATCTATTTTGATACTTAATGGTGAAAGGCCAGGGAGAGCAGCTCAAGACATTCTGTAACACTGAACATATGTGATTTACTGTAATAACTCTATAATTACCTGGACAATACATTTTAAAAAGTGCAACTGTAACTGCACCTATATATTTTGTATGCTGAATTACTGGCTTGCATGCTTAGGCCTTAGAGGTATAATTCAGGATAAAATCTTTAATGCTTGAAAAGTTGCAACATATTTGTTTATGGGTGAAAAGTTGCTTCCCACAACCAAACTGTTCGAATTACATTTCAACTATAAACCCATACATGAATTTACATGAGAAAAAATGACATTTTAGAGCATTCAGATGAATTTATTATGTAATACTATTGAAAATGGACTACCTTTGTTAAATGGCATTAACACTAAGGCCAGAAGAAAATTAAATAACAAACAAATGAAAACTTTTTTTCCTTTTGTCACTAATGGAAGCTCACTGATTTAAAAATAAGAGTGGCAAAAAGATCTTAAAATACTTGGTAGATATCACCTTTCAAATAAAAAACTAGTTTTTATTTTATTTTATATTTATATTTATATTTATTTTTAAATTTAATTTTTATTAATTTTTATTTTATTTTATTTTTTGGAGGTGAATCAGTGTATTACTTAGAAAAAATATACAGTAAAAAAATCTTCACATGAATTTACCTTAACTCATTGCTGATGTACCTTTCTCTATTTACATTTTGAAAAGAACTGCAGAACTTGCAATTTTACATTGTATTTTGCTTCCAGAATTTCCAAAACTATGTGCACATAGAAGCAAGGGTGGCTCTTCCACCTTGCAGTCTATATTTTTCCTTTTCTATTTTTACACAATTACTCTAAACTACTTCCCCATGCAGCACACTTGGTGTCAGTCACCATCTACCTGGGCTCTCTGCTAAATCTCTTTATCTACTGCCTGATTGTTACATCATGAAGAATAAGGATATCAAGTTTACCTGCATTAGTTTATTCATTTTAAATTTATAGTCTGTTTCCTTGTTTTGCTTTCTATTCTAGATCAAAGGTGTTAAAGGCTTCCTGATCTTATGTGCCACACACTAAAGTCATCATACAGCTGAGTGCCACAAGGCAGAAATCAACTGCCCTTCACAACTGAGGGACAAACGAGCTTCTGCACAGGTAGGAGATGACTGGGCTCCTCCAGTCCCTCCCACCTGATGTGGAGGATCACTGGTTTTGATGGGATGTCCAGGTCATCACTCCACCAAATCAGGAATTTACAGCTCCATTTCAGCACTTACAGCAGCACATGCATCTCCACAACTGTTTAGCCTGGGCTATTCTTTATGCCAGCTCTGTCCCACTACCATTTTAGTCATACAGCCTCATCTGGCAGTCACTTTTGCACAGCTCATACTTTGCACTTTACCATCCTTGCTCTAGCTGCTTAGGGTAAACCTCCAGACAGGACTTAGTATTGCAGAACTCAGTTTGCTTGCCTGATGCAATCCATCTTAAAGTCCTGTGCAACCTGTGATAATGGTTGGGCACCTATAAAAGTATAAAGCCAATATACCTATTCAGTTGTTTAATATGTAAAATCTAAAATCTGAGGTGTGCTTTACCTTTGACCCCTCTATAGAGTGTTGATGCTCTATTCAGCTTCAGCATGTTCCTCCTTGAGTCTATGTGAAATCTTCAATCTGTATGAAATGTTGGCAAACCCATCTCACAAGACTCTGTAGAAGACGAAGTATTACTGTAGGTTTTCTCTTTTGCCCAGTGTTGCAATGGGATTCATCTAGGAAATTAAAAAAAAAAAAAAAAAAAAAAAAAAAAGTAGTTTAAAATCCTGCCATGTCTGAGAGGCATTGACCTCATTTGTCCCTTCTCTAATGATCCTTCACAATAGTCATGCTTAAAAAGATAAGAATTAAACATATAAAATATCTCCACTTCAGGGACTTGCCATTAAATGCAATATAATACAGTAATAAAAAGGGATACCACACAATCATTTTCTTCACATTTTTCACAATAACCTCCAATTATACATTTGTATATGTGTGTGTTTATATAAACAATATGTATATGTAGTAAGAATATATGAAAATGGTACAGAATCAGAAAAGAGAAAAAAAGCACAAAGTATTTTGAGGCACAGGCAGGGACAGAAGAGAAAGACTAAAAAGGTTCACAAAGACTGCATTTGGGAAGGACCAGCATTAAAAGCAAAGCCAAACAAACTACCAGCCAATAAAGAAAAGACTTGTTTTGGCATCTTTGTTTCTTCAAACTATTATGGCAAACTAATGTGGCATTTCCCTTGAAGCTCTATGAACATGTGCATTATTTATAGACCATAAGTGGCAGTGGATACCAATATCTCATGTACTGGTGGTGTATGCATAATAGTTCACAGTTATGACAGAATAACAGTGTAAAACAGGGAAAACCTCTGAGAAACCTTTACTTTCTTACAGGTTCAAGAAACTCTTGTGCTTTAGTTTGTGTCTTGGAAAGTAATAAGCAGGTTTCCTCTGCCCAAAACTTTCTTCCATGTTTGAGAGAGTTGCAAGATGGAAAAGCAAATCTGGGTTCAGATTTTTAAATTGTGCTGATTTGCAAGATTGCATGTGTCATCATGCTCATAAATACATCATCAAATAACATTTCAGACTATAGCATCTCCTGTTCTCTTATTTCTGTAATGGCTTCCCTGGCACTCAGCTGAAGCACAGGAATGGAGGTGAAAGAGTTGTGTCCCAAAATCTTTATCTCTGCCTTCCTAAGAGATTATCATCTTGTCCTTTGTTTGGGAATTGTTTCTGTAGCAGGAGGGTGAGGATCTTTAAACTACCCCTGCAGCTTTATTAAACACAAACAAAAGTGCTGATGGTCTACATCAAGTTTGAAGTTCATACCTGCATGGCTGCACTGCCCTTTCCTTCCTCCTCCATGTTTTCCCTGCAGTCAGGTTGTCCTGGCACTGCTCACATTTCATACTTTTTGTTTCACCGTGACTTCAGCATATTTAAGTATCACCCCCAAGTGATTCTTTTAACCTGTGTTTTACGTTAACAGGGATGTTAGTGAGGCAAGAAAGCCTCTGAGAGGTACTTAATTCCCCAAGCCACATATTATCAGGAGGGAATGGGAACCATTCAGCATAGGAGAAGAGCATTTAGAAATGTCTAGAAGTTTCCTTTGGTTTGTCACCAGCTCCAGCATTTGAAGATGTAACGCACCTCTGAGTGCATTTGTCTCTATACTGTGGGGACCAGATAAAGTGCTTCCTGTCAGAGTCCGGTATCAATAGCACTCTGAGGGGTCTCAGTGACCCTTATAGCCTGTGCTCAAGTGGACAAGCAGCCAGATGGTCACACATTTCTACATTCTTTCACTTTGTTTTTCCAACATTAGATATACATTTTATCATCTTTGGTCTTGCAGATCTAAAATGGAACAGAGCTTCTGAAGAATAACTCGAAAGAGATCTTATTGTATGTGGCAGGAATTGATGTGGAGAATTTTTTAAAAAGAAGTACATCAGTGAGCAAAGAGAAGAAAAATCCAGAAAGGGTTCTTTTTTGTTCTTTTTTTTTTTTTTTTTTTTTCTGGATTTTTGACCATTATAAACAATAAGCAAACAACATAAGTTTAACACAGACATTTCCATTTCATTTATGAGATATGCATTCCTAATAGTCATCTTAAAGTTGGCAATTATAATTCCAACAATTTGAAAAATTAGTGCTATATTCTTTAGATGTTTCAGTATGCCTGGTCTTTGTTGAACAGGCTTTAACTGAGGACATACTGTGAACTCCTTTTAATAACTAAAGGGTTATGAAAAGGTTCAAATGCAAAAGAAAAAAAAAAAAAAAAAGAAAGAGAGAAAGAGAAAGATGAAAAAGAAAGATGAAAAGGAAAGAGAAAAATGAAAGAGAAGAAGAAAAAGAAAAAAAAGAAAAAGAAAAGAAAGGGAAGAAAAAGCGAAAGAAAAAGAAAGAAAAAGAAAAAAAAAAGAAAAAGAAAAAAAGAAAAAGAAAAAGAAAAAGAAAAAGAAAAAGAAAGAAAAAGAAAAAGAAAAAGAAAAAGAAAAAGAAAAAGAAAAAGAAAAAGAAAAAGAAAAAGAAAAAAAAAGAACCAATTCCCAGTACTTCTAGTAAAGACTGAGACATAAATCTGTGAACTAACAAGCTCGGTGCCATAGGCACTGTCTACAAGCTGAATCCTTGCTTTACCAATGGCAGGCTACCACGATAAGACCCTCGAAAACACAGAAGATTTTCCAGTGCTCACAAGGAGCAAGCCAAGCCTGCGTCAGTGCTTGTCAAGATGATGAGCAGTTAATCTCATAACCTCAGCTTCATCATAGTGCTGTTCAGAAATATGGAAAAGTGCATGCAGCTCTAAGCACGACAAATTCTGGCTGCATTAAAGAAGACAGATTTATGGGGTCTTATATTTGAGTAAGAGGAATAGACTGAGAAATAACAGTCTAGGAGCCTGAGACCAGCCAATGGGCTATGAAACAAGTGTACAGCAGCATTTAACAGAAGGTAGCTTTTAATTACAGTGGCTAAGAGAAAGCATATAAAAATGTCAACATGCATCACTAAGTCAAAAAATCATACAGTTATCTGCTCTCTCCCATGACAGACTGCACATAGATTATATGTTTATGTCCTGACTTAAAACCTTGGATCAAAATCCACCCAAACTCCAGTAAAGTGTGGATCCATTGGAGAACTTCACAGAGGCCCCACCTGGCTTAACTCTGGAATTGGCTACACCAGCTCCCCGACAGGATTTGGAACCAGCTTTTGAGGCTTGGACCTGTCTCTCTGAGAACTGCAGATATTTAAGAAGTAATTCATCATGGTTAATTTTCAAATTTTCAGGCAATGCAACTCAATTTTCTTCCCAGGGAGGATTCAGTTTAATGAGATATTGTCTCATGACTAGACATATCATTTCCAGTGCCAAGGTCTACAAAAAGGAGGTGGAGTGTAGCCTAACTTGTTAATTCTTGTCTCTTACTTCATAAATAGACAAAAGCCTGAAAAAATATTTGCAAAACTATGCCTGATATTATATATTTGACATTTTTCCTTTCATCATGTCATGTTGTATGTGCTTAGCCTTCACTCACTTCTGCTGAATATATCTTACTAGCTGGAGGTGTGTCTGCATATCAGTTTTAGAGAGACTGAAAAAATCTTAAATTCTTTTCTAAAACTTAGTGGCATAGTACGTTTGCCAAAAATTTAAGATTCATTATAAAGTTAAACATATCCAAGCTTGAGACATTTTGCTCCTTTTTGCACCATCCTTTCATCCTTTCATCTCCTTCCTTCTCTTCCTCCTCTGTTTTCTACTCCTTTAATCTCTTCACTGTTCATCCCTTCCCTAACAAAACAGGAATGTGTGGATATTTATCTGTGTCTTTGGTAACATGAACATTCTTCCATTGTCTCTCCAACCATTTCCTACCCTTCAGGAACAATAAATCTCAGAAATGATCTCTCTGCATAAATTTCTGAGCTGAAGTCAAAATTGTGGAAAAAAAAATGGTTAAAACTGACAATTCTGAATGCTAAACAGGACTTGAGATATGGGAGTTGTCTAAATCAAATGGAGGACTGGAAGAAAGTATGAAGTATACAAAAAAAACTTCCTACTTTGGCACAGCCCCTCCTTGACCTAGCTGTCTGGTATTTGTAAATGTTTTCAACCAACTCTACTTTACATCATAACTTCCCACATTACCCAGCTTCATTTTTATTGCTATTTCTACCACAGCTGCATGAGGCTGAGATGGTTTAACTGCCTGACCCGTGGCTTCAAGGTGCCTATCTTGTTTTACAGCTACATCTGTCTCATCAGTGAGACATATCTATATCTAGACATATCTACAATGAGATAGATATTTATGTTTATAAAAGTTCTGAAATGGTGTATTTTCTCCTCAGTAACTCTGTCCGAATTTAAACAAACAAACAAATAAATAAATGAAATAGCAGTCTATGAGTTCATATATGCATATATATATATATATACATTAACCTTGAATCAAAAATAGACTGGATTTATGCAGAAAGAGGGGACTGGCATTATGTGTAAATGCAGCAAGCCTCCAAGCGATTCAGTGGGTGCTCGTGGGCAGCACATCTTTGATGGCTGTCATCCACATCTCCTGCAATGGCCCCGAGGCTTTGCAGAGATGTCCTGCTCATGGGTGCTGAGGGTGGCAGGACAGGATGAATACAAGACCACAGAACAGCTCGTTGCCTCTTCCCCGCGGGGAAGAAGGGGTCAAAAAGCAAGCAAGCAATACTATCTGCAAGTAGGGATGCATGGAAAACTATGCGCACTTTTTACTGAAATTGAATGTGACCCTAGCTCTTCACTCTGGGGTTTAATCGTAGGAACAGGAACCACCACAGCTACTGCCTTTGGATGGCCACTAGAGGGAAATGTTGCTCTGTTAACAACAGCATTTCATGGTAACTTTGCTGCATTTTCATTTTTTTCATTTCATATTTAGAGGAAATAGGTAAATTGTATGCTCTAACCTTCAATCATTTGTTTTTTTTGCTTTTCATAAGATAAAAATTCATAGTTAAAAATAAACGTTTGTTTTCATAAAACTGAGGTATATATTTAATCCAGTGCATGTGAGACAAGAATTAAATATACTTTCTGTAGTCCATGACTTTGCCTTTTCCCCCTAGATAATGACTAAAATCCTTTTGTAATTCAATTTGTTTATTTGTTGAA
The DNA here is from genome assembly GCF_011077185.1 of Oxyura jamaicensis. NCBI lineage: Eukaryota > Metazoa > Chordata > Aves > Anseriformes > Anatidae > Oxyura > Oxyura jamaicensis. Next base: position 81,957,712 of record NC_048896.1, on the reverse strand, counting down.
GGTTTGCAAGAGGAATTCAAGTTCAGTTACCCCTCTGTTGTGTGAGTATAAAGGTTGGGCACAATGAAATACTTCTCTTTCCCGTTCCCAGGTAAAAATGCTATGGCTCAACACTGAGTAAGACTTCCAATAATTAAATTAATTAAATTACAGGTTTCTTGATTAAGGACTGCAGCCCCTGTCTCTAAGTCATTAAGCAACTCATTGAATCATACCACGATAATAAATCATAGCATGATGTTCCAGTGTACACAGTCATTAAGCACTTTGGAGTGCATGACTTCCTGATATGATGTGTCTACATTTTAAAATAAACACATGCCTATATTCTCCTGTTGCTTGTGTACTGCAAGCACCTCCTGCTTGAGTGCCTAAAGTAGTGAGATGGATTGGCTGAACTCTAACAAAAAGTATGGTCAGCATTAAAGTGTCCAGAGAACGGCAATAGTATCAGGCATCCCAGAAATGAGATGAAGACATTAACAAAAGAGGACCTCCACAAGAAACATGAAATGCAATAAGGATATTGTATTGCAGTGTCTGTATAAATATTATTATAACTGGTAAGTGCTAAGACTAAAGAAAATTATGTCCTAATATTTGGAGCTTTTTAAAAAAAAAAATATGAAAATTGTTCAAGGTGTTTCGTAAAAAGGCTAAGAAGCTTTTAAGAACTATATATTCTTAAAACAACATTTTCACAGATAGTATTAAATAATCATTTTAATCATGACATCACTAACAACTAAGCATAACCCCAAAGTGAATAACTTAAAAGTGCTTAAGTCTTGTGAGTTTTTGATACATATCATATATGTAATGTTTTTCTACTTTGCTCTTTCAGTAAGATCTGTGTCTTTATTATTTTCTATTTTGCCAACCCCTGTGAAGTATTCATATATTTTCTGATTTCATGCAGACAACGGTCCTGAAAGCCATCCTGCCACAAACTAGTCCTGAGCTTGCCCAATGCTGCAATAAAGCCTTCCTAGGTTATGGCATGTCAAGTTACTGTCAGGTATAATAAGAAGTTTGAGATGTAACATCCACAGCTTATGAAAGCCCAGTTTTTATTTATTGCAGTATTTTGTGCCAGATTCATCTAGAATGCAACTGAGTAAAATTGTTGAAACAATGTTTACCAACACTAAGTAAATATCATTATAACAGACAGTAGTGTTAATCACTTGGTAATGACTAACGTTAGATGATGGAAGTTGTTAATTATTGGTAGTAATGAAAGAAGATGGAGGAGTTTTATTAAATTTGTTTTATATGGTCAATACCTTATATTTACTTCCCACCTCAAAAATAGTACTTTTGTTCTGTATAAGAAATACTTCAGGTTTAAGAATATACAGGATTATCCAATCTTCTAGGAGAGATGGAGTGAAAAGTTAAATGTTAGCACTGGAATTCACCCCATTGATCAACACTACTTTCTGGTTGTTGCCTCCTCTCACACCCCGTGTGAGCCCCTGCCTTGCTTCCATCAGGCTGCCGGATGCAGGGGACAGTCAGATCACACCAGCCCTTTTAAAAAGACGAAATAAATCTCTTCAGCAGCATATCTGAGAAGTGTCAATACCTTGATTTCCATAGGCTTATTATTCACATTGCAGGTAGTTTCTGGAGAAAATCATACTGAAATAAGTGGCTCCATCACAGTGGGGGGGTTGGTCTTTCATTTCCTGAGTTTGGATCTTAAATGCTTTTAGGCACTTATGTACCCTGGAGACACTTTTTACACTGTTCTGATGGGCACAGAACAAACACTAAAATCGACAAAGAGATTAAAAAGCAGTACTCCCAGTGTGTGTTATTTAAACAGTTATAAGGATAACAACTTCAATTTGTTCCACAATAAAACTATATTGTTTGCGATTTTTCCTTCTTATCAGTGCCATTTATTACTTGTATGGGTCTGGCATATTAACATCTTTGTTACGAAAAAAGCATTATTTTAAATACAAATTCAGTGAAGACATTTTCTGCTTACCTATAGAGAGTGTAATTTTTGCTGTAAGAAATCTAAACATAATAATTAATTTCTGTGAATAAAATCATCTCACTACCTTTGCACAGCTGGGAACTTTGGAATACAAGAGGTATTTATTTTATTCTTAGAAAAGAAAGAAGTCAACAAAGTCTTATTTGGTGTATAAGTAAAACCTGATAAACATGGTAAAACATGTAAAATAGCAATAATGGTGGGGGAAAAAATGTTGTAATTCACTCAGGTAGCATGACACAACAAGCATTATCAGAAGCCAATGCGTTCTAATGTGTTCAAACATTCAGCCAGACTGTACCTTCCTACATATAATTCAGATTAACGCTTCAAAATATTTGTGTTAACACTCTAATTCGAAAAGACCTTCCTATGCTAGGTTGACCCAGGCAGTCAATCAAACCACTTATGGGTTCATCACCGTTATGTCTATATGTGTATAAGCAGAAGTGCTCATATTTTACTTATTGCTACAAACTAACTTAAAAAAATCAGAGTGCATTGTAAAACAAACTTTATTCATATAAGTAATATTCAAACCAAGAGTGAAAGTTAGAAATTAATAATTTAACTAACATAAGGAAAATATTCTGACGTTCACGATAATATATATATATATTTAAAATTCAGGATATTTGAGATAACAGAAATGAACCACGCACATTAAATTTTACTATCTGATCTCCTATAGAAAAATTTCAGTTCAAGTTTGATCCATCAGGAAGGAAATTTCCTGTAAGATAGCCATCATTATCTAAATGTCTAGCATCAGACAATGGGAAATAAACTAAAATGTAATAATGTCAGAGAGAATATTTGATCACATTTTCAGTGGAAAAAAAAAATCACTTTAGCTATAAAATGAGCCACTCATAGCTCTTTTCCCTGGACATTGCAAATCAGCCATCTAGAACATGCTCTGAGACTGACAACTTTCTTCCATATATGGGTAACTTTTTAATTTTCCCTAGACCATATTTGAAATCTGTTATAAAATGTGTAGGAATCAAAATCCTTCCTTCTGAGCCAAAATGTTAAAAGCCAAGTGTTTTAAAACATAAGATGACCGAATGCCAGGCAGATTACGCACCTAAAGTTCCATACAGATGTACTCCACAGGCAAAATTTAAACTCTGTTTGGGTATGACTGAGAGGTCAGAAGGAAATCTTTTGCCTGGAAGGAGAAACATGCAGAGTGCACCTACCTTCTGTATATCCATTCATAAGCTCTGTGTCTGGATATGAAGAAATGGGAATATATAAATCAATTATAGAGTCTAGCGGAAAAAAAAAGCTGCTTAAAGTTCACAAACCAAGGAGAAAAGCTAACATCTCATGTTATTTCCCCTTTTCTCAATGAAAACCACTGTAGTGTAAACTGCATATGTACTACAGCATGGTATAGCTCATGTAGGAGTAGCTCACAACTTCAGCAATTGCACAAATGACTAGGAAAATGACCTTCCTTTCATAAACACACAATAGTATTAATTCACTCCAAGCTAGAGAGCTCACATTCAAGTTAAACCCGTCTGCATGGCAGATGAATCTGACCATGGTGTATTCATGATTTTCCAGGCAGGAAAGACATGCTTGATCCAGCATGAATTATAATGATCTATGATGGCTAGACTTCATTCAAAATAGGCATTTGTCAAGCACGTTTTTTTAGACATTTCCTACATAAGTGTAAAGTACAGTAGTCTCCGGAAGACTTGTCTTAAATGTACTGAACAGCTGCTTTTAATGAGTTAAAATGAACGCCCCTTAATGAACATGAGGCTGGCATAGTATGGCCCTAATGCATCAAGAGAGGAGTCATCGTGACTCTACAGTCTGTACAAAGTACTAAGATGCAGAAGCTCACCTATGATCTCTGAAAAAAGGAAATTATTATGTACAGACTTCATGGTCCTTGGACAGAATAGTGTTGCCAACTCATCTAGGAAAAGTTGAAAGTGATGAGTGATTTCTTCACTTGAAAACTTTTCTTTATTTCATTAGTACAGAAAGGATGAATTTCCATCTATTGTCAGTCCCTACATAGTAGCAAAGAAATTTGAGTTAAGAACATGATCACAGAGATGATTGCTGTGTCCTAGCTACTGAGGACATAGAGTAGTATAGATCCTTACTGCACTTCTCAATGTCACAACAGGAATGTATAAAGGTTTACAATGTGCTCCTCAAAACTACCTTCTGACCAATGTTAATGAACGACCTTAAACTTTCTTTGGTCAATTACATATCCAGCATTTTATAAATATCACGTAAGCTTCACTAGAAGCCTGAGAGGTGAAGAAGAGAGCTGTAATTTCCCAAATTAGAGATAAAATTGAGAAGTCTGCAATACCAATTTCACCATATAAGCACTGTTCCTTAACAAGCCATGTATTAATTGAAAATGTTCTTTAGTTCAAATAAGATTATCAAATGAAAGAAGATGACAGGTCTACCATGACTACCTCAGAAATGTCAGAACATGGGACCAACCTTGATCCCTGTTTTCCTGCTGTTCTGTCTAGGATCAATAAGACATTCACACATTTAACCTGGTTTTGAATGGCTGACTGGTCAGCTCAATAGTTATCTAAATATTCAAAATCCTTCTCAGAAGGTAGCAGTAGATGCTCAGGTCAGGCCCACAGGTGCAGAGGCAATGACTTTGATTCATCCCAGCAAGGATGACCATATTCCATGTGTGCAGCAAAATCATTCTGTACCTGTGACAAATTACGAACACATATGACATACCTAATATGGTATTGGCTTCTCTTCAGTACATGGAGAGTAGATCCTTGTGGTGGTTTTACCATACTGGGCAGCTGAACTCCACAACAACCGCTCTCATACTTGGACAGGGAGATCATTCACAAATTATTGTTACGGGCGAAACAGACTCAGCATAGGGAGATTAATGTAATGTATTGCCTATCTCTAGCAGACTAGAGCAACTACAACCAAAGACACCTTCCCCCATCAACCCTCTTCAACACCTCCCCCTCCCCCCATCCCCGTGGCACAGGGGAATGAGTGTTGCGGTCAGTCCCTGACGCTTCGTCCCTGACATTCCTTCACAGTCACTCTGTCCCTGCTCCACATGGAGAGCACTCCCATGGGATGCCGTCCTTCCTGAACTGATCCTGTGTGGGCTTCCCACAGGCAGCAGCTCTTCAAGAACAGCTCCAACATGGGTCTGTAATACACGGTCCATCCCTCAGGAGCAAACTGCTCCAGCATGGGTCCCCCACAGGTGGCAGCTCCCCCCAGACCCCCTGCTCCTGCATGGGCTCCTCTCCACGGGCTGCAGCTCTGGCCTGGGGCCTGATCCTGCGGGGGCTCTCCATGGGCCACATCCACCTGCTCCACCAGGGGCTCCTCCACAGGCTGCAGCGTGGAGATCTGCTCCATGTGGGACCCACGGGCTGCAGGGGGACAGCCTGCTCCACCAGGGGCCTCTCCCCAGGCCACAGGGGAACTGCTGCTGTGTGCCTGGAGCACCTCCTGTCCTCCTTCTGCACTGACCTTGGAGTCTGCAGGGCTGGTTCTCTCACATTTTTTCTCTCCTCTCTCTCCCAGCTGCTGTATCACAGCAGTTACTTTTTTAATTATTATTTATATTTAATTTTATTTTTCCTATCTGCTCTCCCTGGGGCCCAAGCAGTGTCTCTCACTGGCTCGGCTGTGGCCAGTGACGGGTCCCTTTGGAGCCGGCTGTAACTGGCTGTTATCTAACATGTGGCAGCTTCTAGGATCTCCTCCCAGAGGCCACTCCAGCTCCTTGCCATGTAAACCTGATACAGTCCATTGTATCTAGAGGCTTTGGACTCACTGCACATACAAATATATATATATGTATATATATATATGTATATATATATATGTATATACAAATATATACATGCCTATCCAAACTAATACATCGGAATTCAAACAGAATGAGAACTCTTAAGGATCTTGCATAATAATGATATAAGTAAGGCTTTATCTTATGTACTGTGTTGAAAATCTAATATTTCTTTTTCCTTGGAACCAAAAATTTTGCATAATAAACTGAAACACCATTCATGTAAAAATAAAATAAGTAAATAAATAAATAATAAAAATAATGATTAAAAGTCTTTAACTTCAGAAAACACTTTCTTTTTGAGAACATGAGTGTTTTATGGAAGTATATGGATCTGTCAACCAAATGAATTCAACTTAAAAACACAGCCTGACAAACAGAAGATGAGGTTTCCTAAGAATCATACTGTCCTGCAGAAATTCTGCAAAACTATTATATAACTCCCAAACAACCATAAAGGGTTTGGCATAAAACAGTTACACTACTGCGAACATTAGGAACATACCCTACTTTTTATAGTAAAGCTCAAAACACTTTTTCATGTTTCCATGATCTGAGAGCTCCTAAAGAAGGCATGGTGCTGATATTGCTGCAGTTGAACAACTATAACACAACAGTAAGATCAGATTCCTGAATACCTTTTACCTTCCTAAGTATTCATGAATCATAACTGTGTGGAAGCAGTTTGCACTTAACCCTTTTTGTTACACACAGATATCTATGCAACCGTAAATAGTACCCACTTAAGTACAGCCATACCACATCTGATCCTCTTTCTATTGTGGCCATTAGTACAGGCTGAGGGAGAGAAGTATTGAAAAGTTACTTAAGTCAGTCCTTTCCTTGATTTCTTTTCCCGACTTCCAGCAAGACATAGCTGTGCATATTAATGGTCATGGACTTCTAGATGGTTCCACGTGTGTAACAACTGGCAATGAGTGTCTCTAGCCAGTTTTTGAGCTCTCTTATGATTTTGTCTGATTTATGTGATTTTTATGATTATTTGTCACATGGCATTGAGTCTGATGGTTAATTGTGTAAAGTGAAAAGTACACTTTGCTTGTTTTAAGTTTTTGGCTTCATGAATAATTCTCTTAAATTTTTCACCTCATTAACAATTTTGTTGACCTCTAGTATATCTCTTCATTGCTGTATCTTTCCTGAACAGAAAAGCCCTAAAAAAGCAATCATTTGTTATGGCAGCCCTTTCATATCTCCATTGTCCTTTTGTTTTCTTTTCTATTTAAAAAGGCTGTACTTAGATAAGAAAGCATACTTATTTTTGTTGTCACTTTTAACACTGGGAGGTCTTAAGATACATGTGTAGGTTGTAATAAATTTCCTGAAAACTTATCTAAAATGTCCTTTCAAGGAGGCTTTAAACAAGTTGCATTTTCTATACATCACAGTGTGAGGAAATAGTACTTGTCTTTTTTGGAAGTTCATAAATGCAGGTTTCCAGGGCCAAGATTCTTTGAAAAGACACCTCTCAGATGGACTGATTACATAGGTAATGGAATTTTCAAGATTTTAGTTAAAATGTTCCAACATAGCAAACAAAAAACAAAGAATCCACATCACTCATGAAAGCTTATATTCTATATGCGCAAGGAATTCTGAATTCCCAAATACCTTGGAGACTGCATGATAAAATGTGTGCTATCTGAAGGATAATTCCTAAAAATAACACTTCAGCTAATATGCCTGTTCTTTCATGTAGATGTAGCTATATCTGCCTATTTTCAAAGGTCTTTCCTCTTGTTCATTCAGCTAAGGGAAACATTAAGATGCTATGTTGAGTCCACCATAGTTAGCTGTGTGCATCAACAAAACCATTAATTTCTGATATGTGCACTATTTAGTGATGACTGAGCCAAAACAAATTCTTGCTTATTTTCATATTTCTACATGAGTATCCAAGACCAGCAATTAAAAAAGGCATCTTTACACACATTCACTGAGTAGACTCAAGAGAAAACAACTATGGACACCATAATCTCATTTTTTGCAAAATATATATTACAGCTTAATTTAAAGCCTAGAGTTAGGGGTTTATGGCAGGATTTTGAAAAGTGCCAAAGCATTTTAGGATCAAAATTTCCAGTGACTTTCAATGAGTCTATTATCCAAAATAACTCGGACACTTTTGAATAACTCACATGTAGGCCCTCAAACTTGTATTGTAAAAACTTCAGGTCCTTTTCAGCTGCAGGATATTCTTCAACTGCTCTACTAAAAATAGCTTTGAATTTGTACTGGAGGAGCTTTGCTCCTATAGGACCCTCTAAAACATACTTAAATTTAACATATATTCACAAGAATGTTCAGAGAATCAAGCGATCTTCTATTAATGTGCTCCATTAGTTCTACATTAGTGTTTACTATTAAAGAACATTATGTTAATCTCTCTCCTCATATGCATATATATATGTGTGTGTGTTATATATATTTCATAGTCATATTCCATGAAATCTGCAGTGTTTCCATTGTATCAGCATATTGTGCTCAGGGATTTATGACTACTGGGAATATAAGCACAGCTCTAACATTGTACATCTGTCCCCATAAAACAGCACAGGCAAAATGCCAAGTACTGCTTTTGGAGCAAACGGTTGTTCTTAAAATATTTCTGGAGAGCCACTGCAACTACAAACTCCAAAAACAAAAGCTGTTCTCAAATATCTGTGGAGTGACACAACTGCTGACACAATTCAGACCACCTTCACAACCTGCTGAGGGCAAACATAGAAATAAACAGTATCAATAGACAATTTGCCTTGGTGTTGATTGGCCATCATACTTTTTGATTATTGTAAAGAGCATAAGCATTGATAGAATGCTTGTAGCAATTAAAACAGGAAATCCAATGATCCATGTAACTGATTTTAAAATGTTAATATGTGTAATTTGTAGAGAACACAAGGATTCCCACAACATGTCATTGGAGGGTCCTCAGGGACCCTGTCATTGTATGGGTCCTCAGGGGAGAAGTCATGTCAAAAAAAAAAAAAAAAAAATTATGCTTGATGCATTTTGAACGAACCAACCTTGAGATGACCCAGAAAAGCAAAGTTGTCATGTTGCTTGCTTTCAAGGTACCTATGGGCTATTATGCCATCATAGTGACAGTGCGCAAACTAACTTTTACAACTAGCTCAATGGCAACATGAATTCTGGTGACCACTTACTGCATTGTGTTCCCGTGATAGTTTGCACTATAGTAGCTGCATAATAGGAGGAGGAATGGGTAATACGCTGTTTCTCAGAGGGGATGTGGACTGAGGACCCTACGTTCTCATTAGATCTCAAGGAATGCAAACCATTCCAGGAGAGGAGCTCATGAAATCATGCCATTGTTGGCCAAAATGCTGGATAGCTCCAAAACAGACCATCTTTTCTGTCACTGCATTAGCACTGTCTCTTGAAAACAGCCATATCCTGTCAGCAATAAGATTTGCCGTATGTTTCAAATCATAATGTTTCAGTATCATGAGTCAGTTAGCTGCAGACATCTGACAATTGGCTCAGACAAACAAAGCAGCACTTCAATGATCTACTGACATGTGCTGATTAGTTGTAAATCTTAAAAAAAAAAAAAAATCTTTCAAATCATTCTTCCATAAATTATTGTGAGCAACTTCCTCTCAATCATGCTTTCAACACACCAACCACTATAACGGCATTTATCCATACAAATAAAATGGTCTTCTCTGCAATAACTGAGGATATTAAGGACCAAGAAAAGAGAGAAAAATGCAAGAACTAGACAGATACATATGAAACAAATAGCTCTTTCTCACAAAGCTATCCAGTAAGAAACAAAGACATTTACTTTGGGTGAAATCCCATTGGGAGCCAACACATTACCACATACACCTACCCTTATGCAGAATGATGCCTGAGTGTCATGAGGCACACAGTGTCACAACTGATGGCACTTGCTGCTAATGGGGTTGCTGGGGCTGAAATTTAAAACACAGGAAAATGAGTTGCCATTCTGTATGATTAGCATGCTCTAGCCTCAATTGTTGGTGGAAATGCAATATAGAAGCTGCAGAGGAAATACATGTTTTTGATAGCATGTCCTGGAATATATTAAAACTGGATCTCTCTGGTAAATGAAACTAAGCAAAATGTCCCCCATACAGCAAGGGTCTGTGAAACAAGAAGTATCTGAACTGGTTCATGTCAGTAAAGGACAACCCCCAGCTGCCTATCACAAAATCAACATCAAATGTGCCATGGATAACCTTTTTTCCATGCTTTCAAACACACAGGGTGTTCTGCAAAGATATCAATTAGAAGCAAGATTCATCCTAGAATTATGAATCCTCATTTTCACTGAAGAACCTAAACTAGCTCCAGAATTTCCTGTGCAGTACCTCTGAACCTTGAATGGACATCATCCATGCACTTAGTCTGTACTTTCTATGTAAAGCTGCAGGTCTGCAAGTTACTTAAGTCTGCAGTTCAAGCATGTTAGTTGTCCTGTGCAAGTCAACAGCCTACATAGTTACCCTGAATTAGAAGTACCTTGTTAATCATGCTGCTGAGTGGGTTGAAGACATGAATATAATCAGTTTCAGAAGCATTTAAGTGCAACCATCAGCTCGAGCACCAGCCAGAGACCCTGGCTCTACAGGAGCATGAGCAGAAATAGCAAACAAGACATGAGTCCTGACATTTGGATCAGGAGTGAATGGTGAAGTTTCAGACACTTTCACAGGGGCTTTCACCTTTGTTATTACTATCTTTTGACTGTGATATTAAAGTAGATTTATTTCATTAAACAAGTGAGGAAACCCTGAAGGTTTTACTAAAATGGTCTTCTGAGCAGATGAGAGAGACTATACCAATCCCACTCACACAACGCAATGTTATCCTCAGCATTTGCTAGACAGCAGTGAATCCATGCAGCTCCCAGCCTTGATCATTAGCCCTGCAGGAAATCAGGCTTCATTGCTCCTGCCACTCACAGAACTGTTTTCACTCCAGCTCTTTCATTCACACATCACAATAAACAGTTTTGCCATGACTCCTTCTTTCAGAGGGCTGTACCTGACCCTGTTCAAACACAGGCATTCATACACACACAGAGTTCGTGTGTAGGGTCCAGATCCCTTCTGTAATAAATCAATAGGTATTTAGATGAATATGTGAAAACAAAAGAATAAGTGATACAGGACAAGAGCTGAAGACCTGCATCATGGATGGGATGTTTCAGCACACCTTGAGGTGACTTGTGTTGAAAACTAACTTCTTGTGAGCTCTTCCCCACATAACCTGCTGAGGTTTTAAATACTGCTGTCTGATATGGCTTACCGTACCTGTGTTTATTTGGTCTGTAGGAAGTCTGCAGAAGCAGTATAAAGTGTTGTCAGCTTCACAGAACACTTGAAGCTGTAACTCTATTAAAAAGTACATTCCTACCTGCACCTCCGCTGCACAGCCAGCATCCCTGGAGGCCCCTTCTATTGTTGCAGTGTTAGTGTCATCACTCCATTAGAAGCCCGACTGGGCCTGTGTGCCTAATTCAGAAAGCACACCTGTACAAGCAGAAGAAGAATGATAATTCCTGGCTGTGCTTTGGTGTGAAGTGCTTTTTTGCAAAACAAAACAAACTATTCATGCCACGATGAAAAATAACTTCTGCTGTACCTGTCAAAAGATCAGCGGGTATTTTCTAGTGAATGACTGAGCAGTGGCTGGTCTTTTTTAAGCCACTGAAAAAAGAAAACAGCTCATGCAAGTAAATATATATAACACAGAGCTAGCATTTGCTGTCCTCATGCCAGCTGAGCAGCATTTTACAGAAGGTATAAGCCATGGTGCTTCTATGGGATATTCACGGAAAACATGCTGAGAACACCATGAAATTGTGTGTGCACAGAGGACTAAGCAGGCTTTTGCACCCCTTCCATCTCCATGAGCCTGAGCTCCCCACAGCTGCTAAGTGCTCGTAGTTTTTGTACCAGCCTTTCAGTATCCTGACCAACCTGATTTAACTCACACACAGATGGCCTACTGCTGCTGTCTTTTATCTTCTCAGGGGAAAGAGCAGCCTGATTGTGACTGTCCCAGTTATTGTTCAGTCTCCTGTGTCCCTCAGGGCCAGGGAACTACACACACCCTTACTGATGCTGAACAGGAAGGTGATGCTGCAGGGCTCAGCTGGACATGGTTATCAATAGGGCTGATAACATTTTTATTCCTACTGCTCAGCTAAATGTACAAGGCCATTAAGGCTGTTTTGAGTAAGGAGAATAAATGTTATGTATAATTGTGCTGGATAGACAGGGTACCCTCTTTGTGTCCTCTTCAGCTTCTTCCATGGATTTGCCTCTTACAGGTTTTCAGAAAAATAGCCAGAAAAAAGATCTTTACCTGCATATGAGTTACATGAGACTTTGCTCTGGGAAACAGGGTGTTTTGAGTGGAGATAGACAGCTTAATGGTGTTAGCAGTCTAATTCATGAAAGAAAATTCATCTTTTTAAAGGTATCTTCAGCTATGCAGCTACCCATAGCTTCAAAGAAATTTTGCACACCATATAATATAGAGAATTGAGTTAACATTGAGCAGACATGAAAATCCAGGTTTCCTTTTAGATACTACTTGTTACAGGGATATCTAGATTGTTATTTCTTTCATTGTGACATATCTTATGATCACAAGATATGGTTAGCAAAAGCCCTCCTCTAATAATTAGGATAGCTTGTCTGATGCTGTATTTTGTAACTACACAGTCTGCCCATTTCCATACAGGAGGAAACCAAAATAAAATGTCAGAATGGTAACCTGTGATTAAAGATCTTATAGCAGCTTCTCAAACGGGGCAAATATTTGCCTCGATTATTGTATTTACGATTCCAAAAATATTTTTTGTGTTGAAGGTCTGTGTACAAGACACTACTCCAAACCATTTTTAAGGGAGTTTTGACATAAATGAAACTTTATGCTGGCATGGCAAGTGAAGTACTTGATTAATAAAGAGTTTCACTGTTTTCAAACACATATTCCATGCAGGCTCATTTGAAGAAAACCGCAAGTGGAGAATGCTTTACTGCTTCCAGTCACAAGGGGGTTGTGTATTTCAATCCTGCTTACACAGTTAGCTTACTTTGGAGCTCTGGTAGGAAAGAAACATGACCAGGAGAAATAATGCTACATTCAGTGACCCTGCCCTTAGAATCAATTGGCCTGATGGGAGAACTTTTTTCTCTCTCTTTTGCTACTGTTTTCTTAATTTTTAACCTTTTAATACTTAATATTTCTTGAAACACCATCTTTAGAGAAATGTCTACTGTCCATGGACCTTAAGTACTGATTGATATGGCCTTTTGACACTGTGGATGGAAAATGAGAGACTTACACTGACAGTTGACATATAAAGTATTGTACATGTTTGCAGTCCTTCCTTAGACAAGTTTTGGAGTGCATTCATATTTTCTGATTTTAGTATTGTTTTTTAAATACTTGGCTCAGATTCTTTCATGCTACAAAGGAATTGAACGTCTACCACAGTGAAAATTGAAAGAAGGGGACAATTAGGTTTAATGAAGTCCACAGAGAATTCCAAATGAAAGTCTTGAATATCTAGAATATATATATATATAAATATATAAAGTTCTAATAGGCTATGCAATAGCTACCCATGAGGCTTGGATTTTCAGCTGTAGCCCTATCTCAAGAGTATTTTAACATTGGATTGAACAAAGCACTAGAAAACATTCTGTGGTAACAATGAAATGCAAAAAAAAAAAAAAAAAAAAAAAAATTACTTATTTTCTCTCCATCCCATAAATCCTTATTGGCAGACAAGGAAGGAATACAACTCCTTCAGCCATGGACACTGCTTACTGGCTGGCTGGCACATTGATGAGATGGATTAGCCAGTGATGATTACTGACCGTTTATGAGGCTGACACTACCTATATGGTATATTTAAAACAACAGTTTGGGACGAGTGATTTAATAAACAGCTTCTAACTTCATACACACAGTAGCACTCATAACCATTTGTCCAAACACTGGCATACGAGCACAGTTTGTTATGGCAAGGTAAGCACCTAGATGTCTGTCCAAGCTTCTTGTACGAAACCAGTCTGCTCTTGCAAATTCTTTTGCTTTTCTTTCAGCCTCCCAGCCACACTCTGGCTGTCTGGGCACCTTTGCCCTTCTTTTACATGCATGAAAATTGGACAGATGAATTCAATCATGTCTTAGCTGCTCATGCGGAGATTTCACTCCACAATTCTTTCAGCACATGCTAAAAGTAAGTCAAAATTCAAAAGTGCAGAGCTTGCCTCTTTTTAACGAAACAACCAACAGTTATGTCTAAATTACAGTAGGTATACTGAAGCAAAATGGTTGCATGTAATGACTGATTTTCTCTTTCTACTTATTCCCTTTCTCAGTGTTCCTAAGTATTTATTGTCTCCCACAGTTATAACTTGTTTCTTTAGAAATGAATCATTAACACTGAATTTGTCTCAAAAGACCATAGGTATAATATATATTCTTTCCAACTTCAGGTGCTGTTCTGAATGATAGTGCTCCAGAGAGAGCTCAAAATAAATAAATTAATTAAAATTAAAATTAAAATATTATTGATGGGTTTGGGCCCTGAATATGTACATGTATTTTTCCTCTTTCTAGGACTGTTAACTTCTAAAATAAAAATGGCTGCCCAAGTGTAGGCAGAATCTTTGGTATATCTCTTTTGAGAGATTAACCTAATGGTTAACGTTAAATGGCTACTGGGAATGGCTTCTGGACTCCTGGTTAAGTTGTGTGATTGTGTGACCTTGTCTTGCTGCCAGATGCCCACCACACCACTCACACTGTGCCTGTTCCACAGCATGGGGAGGGGAAATCAAACTGCAGCTCCTCTCCATAGGCTGCAGGTCCTGCCAGGAGCCTGCTTCTTCATGGACTCTGCATGGGATGCAGCTTGCTGCAGGGTATAGCTACCTTTTGTTAGCCATGGTCAGACAGGTGGATTTGATTATCTTTGTGGGTCCCTTCCAACTATTCTAAAATAAGTGACCCTGAAAGATCAGGCTTTATTTATTGGGCACTGTGTAAGAGCAGAAAGGCACTGTGTAAGGCAGAAATTAGATAGCCTGAGAAACATCCAACAGAGGACAGCCACAATAGTGGCATCCAGAGCACTTAGCCTGAGACTGGGGCTTGTTCAGCAAGGAGAAGGGACAGCTTCAGGGAGACAAAACAGCAGCCCCAATGGGGAGGACATCAAGGAGATGGAATCAGGATGTACACAGCTGATGAACAACAGACACAACTCATAAACTGGAACAGGGCAAGTTCAGTCTAAAAAAAAAAAAAAAAACGGCGGGGGGGGGGAAGGAAAGAAAAAGGGCAGCTAAGCAGTGGAGAACACTACCCCAGGAAGTTGTGTAGTTGTTGTCTTTGAAGATCAAGATCTTTGGAGAAGGATCCTCTTGAGCCTCTTGAGCAGGAGGATGGACGAGAGACCTGGTGAGTAGAGGACTCACAAGGTCTTTTCTCACCTGCTTTATCCTTTGACTTTGTGACTCTGATTCAGCTCTGTCAATTTAACTCTCTGATTAGAGGCTGAATTCCCAGAGTTATCTGCCAAGTTAAACTGAGCACATTAGATAGCGAAAATATGAGAATACAATAAACATAGAACCGCATAATGCTCTTTTTACTGCTACACTTTTCAGACTACTGTCATTCTTGAAATGTGGACTTTGGACGATCTGGGGATTTCAGAAATAATATGCATGAAGTCATATGTATTCTTATTTAAGGGACAGTTCTTTCTTGGAAGTTTTCCTGTGAAAATAGTTTTTCATTCCAGCATTTTACAACATTGAAAATCCCCCTTTCTAAGAAACAATATTCTTGAGAGAACAGGAAAATACCTATCCTTTTTGTTGCTGTTGTTTGTGCCATTGAAATACCTCTCAACCTCACTACTATCTGGATACTGGGAAAATTAGTCAAAGTAAATGTTCTCCAAAAGATTAGGACTCTTAGGATCATAATCAGTTTGCGTGACTTTACATTCTCTGAAATAGACCATTATGTGCCCACTTTGTTTTGCATGAGCACATTAAAACCAGATGTGAGTTGCTGAGTCAGCTCTGATACAGTAGCTGAATTTTGTTTTCCAGGAAACAAATGATTGCCATCCGTTATTCTACTTTCTCAAACATAAGTAGTTGAAACCAGAAAATGACGTGTGGACTTATGTAGTTTCTGCTAGACACAGGAGATCAGTCTCCTCCTGCCTGACTAACAAACACAGCTCTCAGCTCAGCAAAGTACTGGCTTTTCTAAAAGCTAAAATATCAGCTGAGTGAATTATATCACCTGAAAGCATATAAAAAGATCCATAAGAAGTTTCAACTATGCCTGTGCCATTTTTCAAAAGATGCTTACCTACCCTTCCAGAAAAAAAAAAAAAAAAAAAAAAAAAAAAAACTATCAGTAACATATATTGCATTGCTTCCTAAGGTCCTAAGGTAATCTTTTTCTGTATGTCACCATCTTTACTACTGCAAAGTTTCTCTTGATACAATTCATAAGCTTCCTGTGCTACAACTTTAATGCATAGTTATTTTTGTCCTACCAACACCAAATATGGAGTTGAGCTTAATCACTTCCTCTCTATAGTTGCCACTTTTATAGTCAAATAACCCTTTCCTTTCTTTCCCAGAAAGGGAAGAAAGGAAAGGAAAGGAAAGGAAAGGAAAGGGAAGGGAAGGGAAGGGAAGGGAAG
>NC_048896.1:81888416-81940983 GCF_011077185.1 Oxyura jamaicensis | reverse complement strand
GGAAGGAAGGAAGGAAGGAAGGAAGGAAGGAAGGAAGACAATGAAAAAATCTTACAACTGAGGTAAAAACTGACAAAAACTCCAATAACATCCTGTGCCCAGGAAGTAATTCTGAGCATTATTAAAAACACAGCAGTGTAACTTAATACAACAGAAAAAAAAAAAAAAGAGAGAAAAAATAAAAAAACATATTTCATTTGTTAGCACACCAAGATTAGTCCCAGAGCTGGCTGTCAGGTTATCCACAGTCAGAATCAAGCACTGTAGTCTAATGTAACTTGAAGTAATCTTATACAGTGTTGTGGAATAACCATAAATTACTGAGAGCCTGTGAATGGTCACCTCATGAACTGCGAAGCTGTTTTTTAATTTTGCTTCAGTTCTGTGTCTGAACTTCTTTCTTTCCTTTCACATCCTGTTTTTCTAATCTGCACAAAAGAAAAGGAGAATTATACATTGTGTATTTCACAAAGCCTGTTACTCCATCATACCTGGCCTGCAAAATGATAACTCAGCGTCATATGAGAGCAGGTCCAGATACAGCAACATTTTGTTGCTGTTTGAAAAGATTTAATTTTTGACAGACCTAATAGATTTAGGTGCATAGTGTATACTGAAAGAAAAAAGAATGTTAAGAAATTATTTTTATCACCAAAGTAAATTAACATTGTTTATTGCAGTACAAATGGATGAAATGGACATGGTCTGCACAGCTTGTGCGCCACTTAGTCCCACTATATGTGTGTTTTTAGAAGATTGTCAGCATCATACCTCATTTCACTTTTCACATGATTTCAGGCAACTGTGTTGCTTTTATGAACATATTTTGTCTAAACAGTCTTTAGAAGTAATTACCTGATTACAGTCTCTAAACTGCTGTGTGCATACTGCTCTTTGCCTTCTGCCTTTCCCTTGTTTAACCTCAGTGCAAATGTGTGGGAGGAGACTGAAGATGCACTCAGCACATTTGTGGACAGCCCCAGGTGGAGGGGAAAGCAGGCAACATGCTCAAGGGACCCAGCCATCCCAGAAGAATGGGCCAACGGGAACTTGATTAAATTCAACCAGGACAAATGCACCACCTTGCACTTGGGAGAGACACATCCCTGCACCAGGACAGGATGAAGACAGGCTGGCTCGGGGGCAACTCTGTTAAAAAAAAATCTAGGGGTCCTGGTGGACAGTAGCTAAAAACAAGTAGCAGCAAAAAAAAACAAGGAAACAAACAAACAAAAAACAGAAACAAAAATGGAAGACATGACTATATCAACAAGGACATAGCCAGGAGATAAAGGGAAAGGATTATCCCTGCTCAGACTTCACTAGGTTTCATTGCAATACTACTTCCAATTATGGCTTCCTCAGTACAAGAAAGGTATTGAAACTCTATGACACGTTCAGGACAGGACAGACACCATGATGGGGGCTTCTGCACTTGGAAGAGAGACTGGGCTTATTCAGCCTGGAGAAGGAGGGGGCTTTAGATGGATCCAACAGCAGAACTCAGTGCAAAGATGACATCAGGGTGATGGAGTCTTGCTCTTTATGGAGGTGTACAGCCAAGAAATGACAGCTCATCAACTGGGACAGTGCAGGTGCAGGTTGGATACAAGCAAAAATATTTCAGCATGAGGATGACTAAACAGTGGAGCAGGCTGCCTGGAGAGGGTGTGCAGTCTCCATCCTTGGAGGTTTTCAGGACCCATCTGTTAATGCCCAGTGTAGTCTGGTCCGATTTCATGGCTGACCCTGCTTTGAGTGGGATGCAGGACTAGAGATCTCATGAAGTCTCTTTCAGCTCAAATGTTTGTTTCTATGTCTAAACATTTGCTATCATCTCTATTTGACATATCACTTATCTCTTTCAGAAGTGGTAACACAGAGTACTTAAAGCTCTTATTCTGACTTCTGAGGCTCTTTCACCATGCACGGGATTTCCTGGAGTCCATTTTATATATTACTCCAGTCCTCAACTGCACCACTGCGTCCTGCCAGTTATAAGTTCTTTACTGTTGTCTTCAACTGGCACTCAAGTATTTGTATTCCTTTTAATGAAAGTCATCTTACACTTCATGCAGGTATAATCCCCCAGTATAAGTGTATCTCACATCCGTTTGGACTATTTCCTTTTAGATCATTTGCTATTTTGGTTGATTCCTAGCAGTAGTGGTTTTAGTCTTTTTTCATACACAAAAGTTTTGTGACATACTGTCAGACTTTTCAAGTCTAATCAACTCTCCTTTGTCTTACTAAGCCTGTCCAAACTCTTATCACTTTCCTAGTTTCAGTATCGCTTTGATCAGATACTAGTTCTTTCTGACTTTGAGCCTTTAGAAGTAAACTTAGCTTCATTTGGCTTGGTTCCTTTTGGCTAATACCCAAGGTAAATTTCCGAATCACTCCTTGCATCTCATTGGCCCCTGCTAATTGCCCCTTAAAGATGTATTTCTCTTCTACAACATGTGCTGATGTTACACATGCTACTGTATTTGAATATCTCATTTTCCTTAAATATCACCTCTTCAGAGGCAAAGCCATAAAAGGATTTCCATACAGAAGATAATAACAAGTCAATCAAATTTTAATGTAAACTTCCTTTCTCCTAAGATAAATTGCACATTCATGTTTTGCTTTTTAGTTACTTAACCTACACTTCTCTGAGTTTGTTTACAACTCCTACAGATTTTCCTGTTTTTTCATCAGGCTCTTGGCATTAAGGAAAAAAAAAAAAAAATCTTCCCAGGGATTTCATTTACCTCCTACTCAAGTTAAATTTAGGACTTTCATATTGTGCCTTGACACCACTTGAAAACAAATTGAAATAAAGTGCATGAACCTGATTTCTGGAAATAAACTGATTGCTAATTCTTTTGGACAAAATATTGCATGTACATTTTGCTCAAATCAGAGGCACAGCTCTAGCCCTAGATTAATTAAAAAAATAAAAATCAATCATTACCATAACCTAATCAGCAATGTCCATGTCTAATTGTGATGTACCACAAACAATTCCTTCTGGTCTCCCCATCTTTTAGAAACCTCATGGGATGACTCTTTTCCTCAGCTTTCCTTCCTTGGGAAGCCACCTCCCACCCAAAGGACACACGTAAGAAGAAGACCAGCCTTCAAGAAATGTCAGGTGCTCCCCCTTCTCCCAATTTAGACTCAGTCAAGAACTACCAGATGTGAAGAACTATCTGAATGAAATTCATGTTGTATGCCATAGGATTTGTTATTGGCATTATGTATGTTATTGGTCAATAGTCCAAGTAGTAGTGAAACCAAAGGTGTTATGTGAAGATAGAATGCATTAGTGTGTCCTAAATAAAAACGCTACATCTAATTTTATCTCAGTTTTGAGGAAAAACAACAACAACAACAAAATAGAAAGGTTTAGAAATATGTGGAACCAGTGCCACAACTCATTCTATTTGCATTTAAATCTGAATCTACTGCTTTTAAGAGCAGTAGTCATAAGGTTAAGCTATTATAAAATATACATTTGGGGATTAAACTACTCACTAACATCCCCATGTTAATTATGGAAATAGCTCAGTATAACTCTTTTGGTCAAACACATTCAGTGCTCTGGAGGCAAACCACTATTGGTATTATTACAGCACGCTTTATAAACATCATAATGTAATGAAGCTTGATCCCTTCATTCCTGGTTGATTTACAGGTAAGTGGTGATATCTGTGTGGCTATGCCACCAGAATATACACTAAAGGAATAAGAAAAAATATCACCACTTGCACCTTACTAATTTTGCAACTTCCTTTTAATTTGTTGCATTGAAACCTCATAGCAGTGTATGCTTCTTTTTTTGTCCAGCTCAACTTTCTGTCTGGGTTGTAAGATCTTGACTGAGTAGAGGGAAGGTGGCCACTTGTGCATGAAAATGAGTGGGTTTCACCAATCACTAAAATGACAACTTTACTCAGGAATATGAGAGTTTACATTTCCCAGGTAATGGGCACCAAAATCCCTAAAAACTGGGATAAAATTATATTCAACTTTTATGGTGCAGGTCTGTGGAGCCATTTATAAAAATAATCTGGATTTTATATGATTGGTAACAAAAATACATAAAAATGTTGTTTGCCCCATATATTGGGAAATATCCTGTCTTGGCACTCTGCAGCTGGTGAGTCATAATTTTACAGTTTTTACTAAAATAAAAATGAAATTAAAAAGTCCACATTTTCAAAGAAGTACAGAAACATAATATTTATAGAAGATCATAAACAAGTACTCTGTTAATAGCCGTTGAACTTTGTTTAAAGAATAACAGACTAACATTTCCAAAGTACTCTTTGCTGAGATTGAACAGGATTTTATTCAAACTGTTGCGGTAACTAATGAAAAACAAATGAGATTTCCAAACAGTTTTGACTGTTAGGGGTGTGATGGTAATATCATTGCTTTTTGCACTTGCAGCTGCTGCTTACACTGAAAGTACCCATTTAAAACACAGTGTCATGTTATACTTGAACTCTTGATCTGCCATACAGAAGGGCCAGTCATATTTAACCCAGAATGGAATCATACACATACAAACATGCCTGATGCAACCCCAGTTTTGTCCTTGCATGAAGGCTCTTCACCTTCCAAACTTAAATGTTTCAGAGGGATCCCAGACTATTGCCAGCCATAAAGCTGTGCTGCATGAAAAAGTAATGGAAGAGAAAGAGATTCTCTTGGAAGGCTGATGCTCACAGTAATTATAATTTGAGTGCTTCTTGCATTAGTCCTACTCTGCTGGTTGGCTTTCCCCATCAACTGTACATCTCGTTGACAGCCTGGGGTAGTGTCTATGCAGCTCAGCAAGACTAAGAACTCATAGTGTATTGTGGGAGATGTAGTTCAGGGGGAGAAGCAGGCTTCATAAGAAAGGAGATACGAACAGATGAACTCAGATGTCCTCTTGTAGGACATTTTGCCAACACAGAGAGTGAAATGAAATGGAAACAGAATAACAGAGGGGTTTTTTTGTTGTTGGTTTGTTGGTTGGTTGGTTGGCTTTTGGTGGTGGTTTAGGGGAGGGGGTGGCAAAATTTTTGTTTTTATTTTACTACTGAAAAGTCAGAAATCTTCATGAAGCCTCACATTCTGACTAATGGTAACATTTATTCAAAGAAATGGTAACATTTTCCACATATAAATAGTTTCTTGGTAACAGTATTAGAACAATACTGAATACATTTGGGATGATTAGAAGAAAATCACACCAAATTTTTTAATAGATGATGTAATATCATCTGTACTGAAAAAAAAAAAAAAAAAAAAAAAAAAAGTAGAGTGAAATATATGCATTGCAGAACTGAAGAGGCTGATCTCATGTTGTCATCCCTGTATTATTAAACTCCCAGTTGATTTTATTTCACATGCAGATAGTTCTTTTAGAAGTTCAGATTATTTTAGTAAAACTGACATAAATGGAAAACAGTCCATATGAGTTAATATATGAGTTAATATAGCTACTGGCCTCCATTTTACAATTTGGACAGCATCAAGAAGCTAAACGTTTCTGATTCCTGAATTTCAGACATTTCAGATCCACTATTGAAAAGAATCGACTAGCTACTACTTTAGAAGAATTAACTTATTTGATATTCAAGTCAGTGGAAGTTTATCACTCACATTAATAGAGCCAAAATTCACTTATGACTTTGTTTTCTTTTACTAAATAAATGAAGAGAAAAGATATGTCACTTTAAAAGTTTTAGCTAAAGGTTCAGGAGACAATCAAATGTTCAAAAGACAACTGATCTTTGAGATTAACAGTCCTGGTACATTCTAGCTGTGTCCATTACAGTCACAGCAGAAAATTACTCAGCTCATACAATAATTCCCATATATTATTTGTAAATCAGGACTCATTTAGATTTCATTTTGTTCCAGTGCAAATGTCAACTGATCCTTCCAGATTCTCAAGGCAAGTCTTGATTTATATTTGCCATAAATATTTTGAAGGAGGGCAGATGTGACCATACAGACCTCCCCTCCTATTAAGGTGTGGGCTGCATCTACTGCTGGACACAGATGTACTCAAGAGGAAAACAGTCTCAGTCATGTTACAATACTAAACCTTGACATACTCCAAAGCTTTTTAAAACACCTGTTCTGCACAGCTCTGAGTGAAGCTATATTTAAGAGCAACACAAATCACCCGGGAGAAGGGGTAAAAAACAGTAACTTTTCACTTTCTTAGGAGCTAACAGTGAGGAGAGTGTTTAACAGAGCATGGAGTATATTCATACCTCAGGCTTTTAAGCATGTTTTTCCTCCTCAAGTGTTGCATCTGAATTTCCATTTAACCATTCAGAATGAAGAAACGATGACAACTTAGAATAATTAGAGGATGCAATTAGCCTGTCCTGCTTCAGCTTAATGAATATTTTGATGATACAGTGTTAATACCAATTGAATGGTGTATTTGTATGTTAGGGAGCTAAACTCAAAATCTAATCCAAATTATAGCTGGGCTTATTGCTTGAGTTATACTACTGGGCATGCTGCATACAGAAACGACTGTGTGAAACACCCAAGGCAAAGAAATCCTGCTTTATAGCGCATATAATCGGAAAAGTAAGGAAAGAAAATTTAAACTGTTATTTAAACAAGTTTCATTCCAATTACTACTTTCCTCTCTGTCAGAGCCAATTATTCTCACATTAGACATGACTAGCATTTTTAGAGGCTTTTTTTTTTTTTTTTTTTTTACAATGTATAGAGTGCCGCACAACCACTTTGAAATGAGTGAAAAATAAATTAAAGTACACAGGAAAAGGAGACTTACTAAACTTAAAGATATCCTCTTATTTTGTCATACCAAGGCACATTAAAACACAGAAGGACTTTACAAGCAGCAAAGTGTTTTGGACATGCATTTGCCCCTTAAAATAACAGTGAGAAAAAAAAAAAAAAAAAAAAAAAAAAAAAAAAAGGCATGTCCCGGAACGTTCCTTTTTTTTTTTTTTTTTTTTTAGGAGAAAAAAATAAAGAATGAAAAATAAAAAGTAGACAGGTATTCATTAAAAGACACATATGACATACTATTTATAAAGTCAGACTAATATGCCAGTTTAGAAGCCTCCATTACACTTGCCATGGACAAATAAAATGAAAGCAAATAAACAAGTGACTAGTCAAAATCTGAGAATGTATTTCTGACCTGGTTAAAGCGAGAGCAGGTTAATAGTGGGTTAACATGACATTATACAATCAAAAATTTCTATTGATTCCAGGCTTACCAATGAGAAAACATTTTTTTTTTTTCTTTTTGGGTAGCGGGTAGCAGATCAGGAACTGTACACAGGTTGTCCATAGTTTTCTCATTTGCAGCAGACAGTTGCTTGGTACTCATTTTAGCCTACTACAATGGACTCCAGAAACATAGGTACTTGGAGATCTTGCTTTCCTGTAAGCATTTCTTTCACTTGTCTGACTCAGGCAAAGCAGACCTGCACAAATGAACCTGTGTTCCAAAGGACTCCTCCATCCTGCAGGCAAGAAACACAGTAGGAAGGAAGAATTACTATAATTTATTTTCATGAATAAAAAGTACAGACTTGTTTCTTGTTGCTGTAGATTTTTTGCAATTGAAAGTCTCCAAAATCTTTTTGATCCGATTTTGTAATAGCTAATTCATCCACATTATTAGTGGCAGCAGTGTCAATTAGGAATCATATATCTGTTTTTACATCAATCCCCATAGATATACAAAAGTTTTGTGATAGAATTCCATACAAAATACTGACTTTACTTCTTGAATCATCTTCTTTTAGATAAGTTCTTATCCATTATTATTTTCCACAATATGCCATGTGAGTAATGGTTGAGGCACTGGCACTGTCGATTGGCTGGTGATAGCAGAACCTTCCTGTGAATCTCAGAAGAGCTTTGGCTATAGAAATCTAACAGCTCAGAGGGGATGTTCCCTGCAAGATGTACCTATATGAATACACCCCATCCATGGAGTTATTTATTATATTAGCTCAGGAATCTAGGAATATTCTAAATCTTTTACAGCTAGTGACAGCTGTACTTTTCCTAAGAGCTGGTTTACTACATGCACCTCAGAAAACCAGCTGAGCAAGACTCTACTCAATGCTCTCTATGTTTGTTGTCTCAGTTCAGTTGCAAACCTGTTTCTGAAATTTCACATGCATGTCACCAGAACTGATTGCATGAATCTGTATTCATAACAGAGTCAGAAATATGAAACCAAAGTGCAACTTCAAAACAAAACAAACAAATAACAACAAAAAGCTATTTATTTGTTATTCTTCTGAAATTCATTCTGGACTGAAATTTTAAAAAATACATATGTGCAAACACAGGGAATGAAAATTTAACCTTATGTATAAACATGAAAATAGTCTATTTCAGGTAATCCAACTGCTCTATGAGAAAAAGAAATTTTAAGAACATTTCACAATCCGTTGAAGTGAAGGAAATGTGCACTAATTCTGCAACCATTTACACAGGGCTAATATATTTGAACTCACAGTAATGTAGTTACTTCCTGAGATGGCTGCTTACCTGTGTACAACTGATCTGAAGTGATAACTTCAGGATTCTGCCGTAAATTCCCTTCTTCAGAGGATCTCACCATTGTATCCACGGTTTTTGTCTAATGGATTTTCCTTTTTGGTATGTGACACTTTTCTTTTTTCACCTGATTTCATAAGGCAGTTAATACACAAGCTGTTGCTTTTCTCTCCCATCCAGATTTTAATGTTATCCATTTACCTCCTCATTTTTCATATCTAGTGAGCTCCAGATATCTCTCAGACTTCATACACCTCTGGAATAATTTTGTCTGTTCCTGGGGAAAGTTAACAAGAATGGCTGAGCTCTCTCGGCTTGTCCTGACTACCACAGACACCAGAAAAACCTGTGACCTGGCATTCTTCCTCTGTCAGATGCTGGGATTACAAAGCAACACAGACTAACTGTGATGTCATTATCTCTGCAGCTGAGGCAAGATAGTAGATTGTACAGCTGCTGAGTTTGATTTCTAGAAACTGTTTTATCAAAATTACAACAAATATATTTCTATCTTAAATGACTAACAGTCATTTAAACATAACACATAAACCAGCTGTAAGACAGTGCCACCCTTTGCTATCCCACAGCTACTTCTGGGGGGAGGAAAAATGTGTAGAGAAGAAGTGTCACTCTGTGTCTCCTCACATGGCCAAAATACAATGACAATGACAACAATCACTTGTCAGCTTGTGAAATGTAGCAAGCAAACATGAAGGTGAAAACATTCATGTTCAAACAGCATGAACCAGTAGGAAGAGGTATTCTCTGGGCTGTTGTGAGATTAACTATCAAGTACAATTTTCTATACCATCATTGGCAAGTGTTCAGTTCTCAGTTTGCTGTTTATTGGGCCACAATGATTATAATTATTTTGTCACTCTTATCTTTGTCTTGATGGTGATTTTCTTTGTTTGTTTGTTTTGTTTGTTTGTTTGTTTCCAGAGAGCATAAATTATGAATAAACATAAAATCAGAATGAAAGTACATATTCTCAAGGGTTTTATACATTGCCCTAATATAATCGCAACACTCACAGGGAATAACCAGGAGCTGTTAAAGAAAAAATATATCAGCAACAGCAGAAGGTAGTGATAGGAAAAGCTCGAGGTCACATCTCTCAGAAGCTGCCCATGGTACAATGATTTGGTCTCCACTGCATGCTTACACATGCACACAAAACAGATAGCCAGGTAAAACTTAGATTTGCACAGAGCATCAAAGAAAAGAAGAAATATTCACAGCTGAAACACAAGACATTCTACCAAGAGTTTCTTTAAACAATAAGAACTTTATTGACACTTTAACAAGGGGAAGCATTTCTCTGAATTACAGCTTCATTTAAACATTACACAACAGACATAGTTTAAAGTGGGTAAGGGAATTTCTGTTAGTTCTTATAGAACTATCAAGGTCAAAAGTCAATTAGAGTACTTCTTCTAATTGAGGAGATGAAATTATTTCCTTGCTGCCTTACATAGTGTGTCCTGCTTTTACAACAAATATTTATAAATTAAATCATTCTGTTAGGAAAAGACATGATTCATTCTACCCTAGGAAGACATCAGTCTAATTGTAAATATGAAAATCACAGTTTCTAGCATTGGTAAATATTTGCACAGAACCATTTCCTGTTCCATGACTACAAAAGTCTAGTATTGCTAAGGCTTGCTCACAATAATCATGCTGACAAAGGTGCTGAAGTTAATGGGCCAACTTGCATGAATGAGATGAGCAGAACTTGACCGGTGGTCAGAAAAACAAAACTGTCATCAGTATGTTTTCAATGTCCTGTGCTTTACTTTACAACCCAGCAAAACCAATACATTCAGAGAAAAAGTCAGGTCAGATCACAGAATTATAGCATTATAAAGGTTGGAAAAGACCTCCAAGATCATCTGGTCCAACCATCCCCCTATCACCAATATCACCCACTAAACCATGTCCCTAAGCATCATGTCCAGCCTTTCTTTAAACACCCCAAGGGACATTGACTCCACCACCTCCTTGGGCAACCCATTCCAATGCCTGACTGCTCCTTCTGAAGAGAAATGTCTCCTAATTTTCAACCTGAACCTCCCCTGGTGCACCTTGTTGCCATTCCCTCTAGTCCTATCGCTAGTTACCTTTGAGAAGAGGCCAACCCCCAGCTCCCCACACCTTCCTTTCAGGTAGTTGTAGAGAGCAATAAGGCCTCTCCTGAGCCTCCTCTTCTCCAGACTAAACACCCCCAGTTCCCTCAGCTTCTACTCACAGGACTTGTGTTCCAGGCCCTTCAGCAGCTTTGTAGTCCTTCTGTGGACACACTCCAGGAACTTGATGTCCTTCTTGCAGTGAGTGGCCCCAAACTGAACACAGATCTCACACCCTCAATTTAATGGATTTGCACACATGCCTGTTTCATAATTTTTTTGATTCTTCATCTTCAAGAATATTGTGCCAGCTACATTTAAATGTAGTTTCTGACCTTTTATTTTTAATGATATTTATGGAATTATGATAAAGTAGCCATGTCTACATTTGCCTTTCTGTTGAAGTCAAACACAGCATCTGCAGGATTATATGATTCAAAGCTAATGTGAGAATATGAAAAAAAAAAAAACATAGAAGGAAAACTTTCTGTTTTAAGTACTAACTTTTTTGCTCATTCTTGGTTATTTCTTTCTGATGGAACTGACAACAGCAGATTTGTATTATTATTTCTGCTGCTGATTGCTGAGAGAAGAGACTAACTGTGCCTTGCACTCTCCCCCAGCTCCATTCCATGTCCTTGTTTCCTGGTAACTTCTCCAACTTAAGAAACTGAAGACAGTGGGATTTGGGCCCAAAATTTCTCCTACATTTTCTGTTGACTTAAGTGGTTTTTTGGTACTGCTGAGTATAATTGTTTGGGGATAGACTCTTAGTGTAAACTGGCAAAGAGTAGTGCAGTGCAGCCATGCCAATTTACACAGGGGAGAACGTGATACGATCTCAGTGCAGGGAGCGTAATGCTACATGCAAAAGAAATTCAACAGTCAGAGAGAGGCAGACTGGCTAAAAAACATATCAGAAAATCTTCTTTAATAGCTCTGTAAGGGGCCAGGTAGTGGGGAAGAGACACTGAAGCATAGCAGGCTGAGCTGGTCTGTCTTTCCTCTGTGTGCATGTGAGTGCAGAAACTGCATGTGAATCAGCTTCACTGCCAATGCTGTGAGACGACTAAACAAGGTATCAGTCATTGTCTCATGTACCAGGAGTACAGCAGCATTCCTGCCAAACATTTCTGTTACGCCAAGTGTGAATTTGTTTTACACTATTACTAGGAAAACAGTCTAATGAAACTGTGATTACACATAAATTCAGAGGCACCACATTCCAGGTGTAATAATACTTAGATTAGATTAGACAGACCATCACCAACCTGGAGTTTTCTTGAGTCTGGTTTATACCTGCCATGTGTTCACACAGTCTATACTTAAATATTTACAGAGCAAAGCCAGTGTGACCTTTTCTGTTTTGCTATATTTCTATAACTAAAGCTAATAAAAATGTGGCACCAGGAGGAAAAAAATAGGAAACTCCCCTGCTATGGTAGCTGGTCAAGATCACCCAAATATTTGTGAATAGGGGAAAATCCTCATTAACGACCCATGCATCTCCATCCTCACCATCAAATTCCAGTCCAAAACACTGCTGTCTCATTCTAGCAGCTCTTATTTGGAAGCTGTCAGGCCAGCCAAATTATAAGCACAAATCCTGGCAGTCTGCAGCAATAGGAGGTGGAGAGCATGGAAGAGGAATAGCAGTTATTTTGCGCACCTGGAAAGCTTGCAAGTCCAGAAGCTAAGCCAAAAGCAAAGAGAAGAATATGCCATTCAGGAGAATCTGAGTACCCAGCAATAATTAAACAACTCCTGCTCTTGCTGACTTGCAGAATAAGTCAGGGTCAATGGGAAAGAAGATGTACTATTCAAGGTATTTTTACAACACAACTTACTATATGTTTCACCACAAAGCAGCATTCATATCTTCATTTTTTTGCCTGGATTTACCAGACAAAGAGCATCTGGTCAGCCAGTAACCACTGGAGATATAATTACACGTATGGGGGCAGGTAGGAATGGACCACCCCCTTGCCCATGTTCTGCCCTGGACAGAAGTATGAAATTTCCATCCATGAAATTTCCAGTAACTATTACCTGCACAAAAGCTACAAAGTAATGCTATTCACCATAGTGTGCAAAGCTAAAATCACACTGGTGGTCTCTATCATTTTTTTTTGCCTGGTATCATCTGCACCACAAGAAAAAAAAAAAAAAAAAAAAGCAGCTGCATTTATTTTGGCACACTGGTCTCAGATAAATTAATTAATTAGATAATACTTTTAAGAACAAATACAAAATTATTCTTCAGATAGAGATAAACTGTGGCATTCTTACAGGAAATTTCATCTACATTATTTGTACAAGGTCCATTAATATTAATATTATATATATTATTCATAATATTACATCTTATATGTATATATTAATGCATGTATGAAGAAATACATACATCTGAATGGAGTTTCCATTTTCCCCCTTCTGAAGACAGTATGCTTTCTATAATAATGCATTTGATGTCTATGATGGCTGAGCAATTTACAAAACAAACATTCCCTACCAAAGATCACAGAAGTACTTTCTCAACTTCTCTACCAAAGAGAAACACTAATGTTCCTCATTTTTCAACTCTACAAAACCGTACACAATGCTGGTTTATACCACCAGGTCTCCCTTCTATTCTTATACACTACTTCATATCAAAGGGACTTCTAGGCCGTATATAGGATTACCAGGGCTGTGTTGTAAGTGATAAATAATAAAAAGAAAAAGTGAAGCTAAATTTCTGTTACATTTCATCATTGGGGCATTTGTACTAGCACATAACATTTGAAAATTTACTAAATTTAATTTGAAAAACAATGCTATAAATGCTTTGGAATTTTGTAATCACACTGAAAAATCCAAGAGATCACCCCTGTGGTAATAGGTGAAGCACTGTGACCAGTACTGCACAGTCTATCTAATTTGTTTGGTATGACAGTCCCATTTATTTTATTAGCAAAATATACTTAAAAATATACTTAATTATTTATTAGCAAAATATACTTAAAAGTAGTTACAGTGCTGAAGTTAGTGTTCAGTGTTTTGTCTCATAGCTAGAACTTTTTAGAATTCAAGCAGCAACCTATCTAAATAACACTCATTATGACCTGAAATATTGATGGAGTACATATAAAAATTAGCTCAACCTGGAGAAATCATATTACATTTTGTCCTAGATACATAATCCCCTGTATTCCCTATTACAGGCAATCAACAATCGATGTTACTGCCATTTTGGCAGTATGGACATCACAAACTAGAGGGATAATAACAGACAAGTATTGGTAGGATATTGTTCAAGTAGCATTGAAAACTGGCAAAGAATTAATAGTCACATTGCCTGGACAGAGCTCTATGTAATATTTTATTAGGAGACAGCCTACAGGCTTTTATCTTCTTCCTTTTAATGGAAAATCTCTATGCAATTTCTTGCAGCCATCCTTCAGGCATTCTCTGTACTTCCCACCATAAATTGAGCTGCCTTCATCAAGAGGAGCGGGGAGCAGATGTGATGAACGACATGAAAAAGCTACATGAAAAGAAAAAGTCAACAGGATCTCTCTGTATTTTCTGAGAAAAAGTTCAAGATTCACTGAATTTACTGTAGATAGCATAGTTTTAGAGTGACAGCTCTCCTGTAGGTCCCATGCTATACCAGTCATCAACGTGGAACCACAGGACTTTGTGGGTAACATCTGAAGTTTAAAAGAGCAGAAGCACCTATATTACTATAGGTGTTTTTAGAATGGAAAAGGAAGATGGACAAAAGAAGACAGAAGCTTCCTTATATATATATATACACATTAAAAAAAATAAAAGAAATAATAAAAAAATTACCTTTTCTGCTTTTTGTATTAAATAATAGTTCAAATGACATTTTTCAAAATGCCCACCTTATAGTAGTTAAGAACATTTAATTGAGCATATGTAGAATAGAAAAATTTTGGTAGAAAATGATTATTTTGTTAAAACATTTTTTAAATTTAGAAATTATATAAATAATTCTTACACTTCCAAAATCCATGCCTTGAATCAAGAAACTTCTACCAAGTGAAAAACAAATGGCATTGATCTACCTTCATTTCATGTGGAAAAACACTAATGTATTTATTTTTAAATTTTTGGGTACAATGAAACATTTTAAAATGAACAGTACCTTTCTCTTTTGAGCAAGATTGAAATCAATTGAAGGGTAGAATTTTTGTATTAATAAGTGTCAATGAGGAGTTACTGCTGTAAAACAAAACAAAAAATATATACTTTAAATTATCACCAGTTCAGGAATATCAAACATGGTTAAAATGCAGCCTTTATTGCTCTCTAAATTTGCCTAAATAAAAAAACAAATTCCATCCCAAAGATATTCAAGGCTTAACTAGAGCTTTCCTGCAAGAAATAGTTTTGTGGGTTTATCTGAAATTATGATGGTTAAAATGCAGGACCTTTATGACCCGCTCAATGGCAGGTTTACATTGAAACTGTTATAAATTATTACAGAGGTGAAGCCAATCTAAACAGTCCAACATAAATATATCTGCAGACATACTGGCTACTACATATTCTAAACACTGTCTGTATATGAATAAACAGAGCTTTCTAAATCATTTAGGAAAATGTATTTATTCATAAAATCAATAATATTTATTTTTGTATTTGACAAAAAAAGCCCTATTATATCTAACTTATTGGAGCTTGAAAAATTTTTATGGATTCTTATGTGGTTTTCCTACATCTGATAATGGTTGAGAATTTTATTTTGAATTATGTGAATGTTTCTAATAGTTTTTGTATTTGACTAATCCTTACCTGTTTAAATTGTTATTTTATTAAATGTCACAAGTTAAATATTTGAATAAACATACTGCACAGGGCTACATTTATTCAGTGTTGTATCAACTGAAGCTTTTATCAAACTATAAAACAGATATAGGTAATATTAAAAAAAAAATCCATATTTGTGTGTTTCTACTTTCTTATTCATTTGGAGCAGCAATAAAAATACATATTTCAGTTTATACTATTATAATAAGCAACATTTGTGGCAGGAAAGGAAATGTGAGATGTTAACAGATGGCCAGACCCTGGGTATTCCATTTATATGCATGAAACCATACAGGAAAAATTGCAGACTCAAATAAAGTTATGAATGATAATGCTGCTTGTGTTGCTCCCTAATTTCATACAATACTAAAAACGTTCTATCACATCCTGTTAGCATCAAGATTCCCAAAGAGGCAAACTATGCTCTACATTAAAGAAAACAAATTCACATGATTTACATTCAGGGCAAAAGAGTACCCTGAATAAAACAAAAACAACAACAACAACAACAACAACAACAACAACAACAAAACTATAAAACTGTAGAAAATGGGACAAGAAAAGGGCAGAAAAGACCTATTGTGATGGATCTTGTTACAATATTGGAAGAACCAGACAGAACACAAAGGTAGCTGTGAAATAACTTAAACACCACACTTTTTTCCTAATTTCTGTCATTTAGAAGTTGAATTATACCTAGAAGCCTGGTTTAATTTCTCTTTCAAAACTGCTTCATTTTTATAATTGAAATTATGTGTTGTCTTTCCTTGTTTACTACATAAATACCTTGTAACAGTATCCAAAAGTCATAGCTGCTGCCTCCACATATTGCTTTGTTACTTATCTCCAGCACTTTTGTGTCAAAACTGTAATTCCAAAAGAATTGCTGGACAAAGTACATTTGCGGTCAGATTTTCTTTGATAATGTAGAGGAGTTACAGATAAGCTATGGGGTTTAGAGAGCAGGAATTAAATGTTCTAAATAGGAAGGGGCTCCCATCCCTTCCCTCCCACTACCCACCCCCTCTTGCAGTGAGCCTACGTCTACCCAGGGTGTATCTGGTCTTTGCCTCCTTTTCATTTACCTTTCCCTGGCACAAATCTTATTTCTCCTCCTTATTCCTCAGTAGACCTTGACCCTATTTGCCTCTTACTTTTCACATCCACAGATTCTCACCTGTTGATCCTTCCCAGCTTCTTCTCCCTCCCCATGCCTCCAGACTATGGGGCTCCCAGTCCCATCTGGGGCTGAGCTTCCCCTTGCCCTCTCCTTTTATTTTTATTTATTTTTTTTTCAAAGGTTGAACCACACCATGCTAATTGGCACTTGACCCATTTGGGAGCCCCAGCACCACAGTGGCAGGAGTGTCCATGCCAGGCCAGATGTGATAGGGCTGCTGGGACTGAGCAAGCTGGGGTTTGGGTTTTGGCCAACCTGCCTGCACCCCTGTGAGTGGGATGGCTCAAGACCTTCTCCAGGGAATTGGTACACAACTAATTTCCTCGGATTTTAAACCAAGCCCAAAGCTGGATTCACAGAAAACTCTAGCCTCTGTGTGGCTTCATTTTAAAGCTCCAGCTCACTCCAGTCAGACCCGCACTGGGAAGCATGGATCCTCACCTGCACATCCTCCCTTTAGATGTCTCCTGCTTCCATCTGAGGGCCTGGCTAGTAGTGGTAAACTGGGAAGAGTCCCATAACACTGGCACAAGGGAGTTGGCAACATTACTGCCAAAACTTCCTTCCCTACCTGCAACTGCCGCCTGCAGCCCTTGGGCTTGATAAAATGATTAAATAAAAATGTGATTACAGTGGACCTCTGCCAACCCACAATCTCTGAAAGCAGCAGCCAGCCAGGACAGTCAACTATTTCACGGCACTAGCAGGAGGTGCTGGTTCCAGACAAAATCTCCACTAGGCGAAGGGGCAGCTTCATCTGCCGATAGCTGTGGAGATGGGACAGTTCAGCCTTTGGCAGCTATGATAAGCAGGGCGTGAGCCAGCCCTGGCTTTCCTCGCTACTGTAAGCAGAGCTCCTTTGGGAAGCTGCCCTGTGAGATAGCCCTGGCCCTAGAATAAACAACTGACAGTGGCTCTGCAACTAGCACCCACTGCTTCATTCCTACCGACAGGAAAAGAAACTGCAGCCAGCACTGATAGGGAAATAAGGGCGATTTGTTTAAATCTGAGCTGACACCATCAGAGAGTAAGGAGGGTGAAAGATATGAATTAAAAAGATAAGAATAACAAGGTGCTGATTGTAATGAAGACATAAAATTTAAATGAAAAGGATGCATTGATGGTTAATTAAAAGAAAGAAAAATAATCAAAATAAAATCAAATAAAAAGAAAGATATTAAAAGATATTGTCTTTCCAAGAATCAGTAGTCTTTAACTGTTTAATGAGTTTGTATTCTGGATGCAAAATATAAAAATATCCCATTAAAAGAGGAAAAAAAAACTCTTCTACAAAGGATAAATGGAAAGAATAACATAGAAAATAGAAGCAAAATAGACAAAGATCAGAGGGAATAAATAATTTTTGGTAAAGAAAGAAGAATGGAACTTTACAACAAAATAAAACTAGCTTTTTCTATTTGCTAAAGGTTTTGGAAAAAAAAAAAAAAAAAAAAAAACTTTTCAAATTGCATTCATTCTTAAATTGTCTGTGATGCTAATTTAGCAATTAGCTCCTTGCTCCTGGGCCACACAGAACATACCAGCATGCTCTCTGGACTCTGGTAAAATCTGCAGTATTCCCACAGCCAGACAATGCAGACTGTAATTTTAACAATCAGATTTCCAACAAGCAATAATGATGTATGTATGCAATATACCCAGAAGCTGTCAATTGTTGAGTTAAGCAAGTTGTAAAATATTCAAGAAACCATATGTATTGTAATTGGCAAAAATACTTCTGTTCATATTTCGATAGGTGCTGTGATAGTTGTTACTTTTCCCCTTCCACTGTCTGTAACATCAGTTCAGAAATCAGCTGTCCACTACAGCAGTGGAGCATCACACTTCAAACATGTGTCCACAACTCCAGGGACAGTAACAGGCTTTAAACAAGCCACACTGGTCACCTATTGAAAAAGAAATTTTCCTTCCTTATTGGAAAAATTGAAAACTTAGGGCTTAAATTTTGATTTAAGTCTAATTAAAATCAATTATTAATTATGTTAACTGTCATTTTGCAATGGAAATTTCCTCAAATACATTTTTTTGCAATATTTTGATGCCATAGGGTTTTTGGTTGAATGTTTTTTTTTTGCAATATTTTGATGCCATAGGGTTTTTGGTTGAATGTTTTTGTAAAATAAAACACTTCCAAGTTCTTGTTGCTATTTTGTCATTTATATCTTTTTTTACTCTCATTTCATTTTATCTAATACTTTCTCTGCAGAGTCTGACATGCCTTTTTTACATTCTACCTTCAATTGCACTTTCTGAAACTTTTAAACAGTTGAGGAAGTTTTGAAATGCTACAATTTTAAAATGAAAAATTAAAACGTATTTAAACTGGAAAATTATTCCCAACTGTGAGTGTAATTTAGTTTGTCCCACACCAAAAACAAAAACACAAAAGCAAACCAAGAAATTAAACAAAACAGAAACTAAAGATAAAAGAAACCAAAAAAAAAAAAAAAAAGCAATTCTGAAATGTTCTGCCAGTTCAGAGTTCAGTAAATGGTTTTTGTTTCATAATGAATCCTCCAACTAGCCATGTCAAGCATTTTGCACAAAATTCAAAAATATAAATATTATGAAGTAAACTCCAAGTACACCAGCAGCACTATATACAAATGGCAGTGTTACCATGAGAAAAATATGTAAAAAACAGAAATAATGTAGTAGAATTTTTAAATTACTCTAGATCACCACCCCATATCACTACAGATCACAGAATGATTTCAGTCTGATTTAACAGGCATGCAAAGAAGAGAAACCTAGAATAATACTTCTCTGTAGGCATTTTTAATGTGGTCCAATGGTTTAATGTGGTAGAGAAAAAATATAATGTTTTAATGGAGAGAAATCCAAATGACATAGAACCTGTGATAATAATTTTATTTTTGTAACAACAACCCTTTTTGATTTAGCACCAATATTAGGTGAATGTGAAAGGTCCAATACCTCTTGACACCTGGAAAATTAACAGCCAGGATGTATTTCAATGGATCGCAACTGTATTTCAGGTACCTCCTAGTGCTGAATGCACAGCCTTTTCTCCTCTGCACATCTGAATCAATAGGATTTAACCACTCTACACAGGTTGTAAATGGATTACTTAAATGAAAGCTCTGCCAGCTCCACCAGTGTGCAGACCTCCTTCCAACAGTTTGGAAGGTTCTTTCAAAGGCAGTTGCCTTAAGGCTGCATTTCCATAGAAAATATAAACAAAGACATAACAAATCACAGCAAAGCATTAACATTAGCTAATGTTATCCACCTTTCCTCACAGCAAATCATCTCTGTATCAAATGATACTTACAGATAATATTTGGGTGAATCTAGGCCAGCTTGCCTGATTGCAGTTTTTTTGCATCATGAAGACCCAGAAAGCAGAATAAAATTTAGACATCTGTGAATTATCATAGGCTGCACTTTCTTTTTCTTATTCTTTCTTTTTTGAAGGAGGAGGAGGAGGAACCAAGTAGGTGGCCCCAGTAATAAAGGATAAATCTCTGCTTTCTTTGGATACAGAATTTGTCACTTTGAAGCCTACAATATCTAATTTGCTTTATGCGAAAACAAAGTTTTAGCTGTTCTGGAATGAATGAGATTATACTGGCTCTGGGCTTTCTTGTTTTATTTTTTTGTTTCTGTATCCAGGAGCAACAGATATCAGTGCACCTGCTGTACACATGCACATTACCAGTGAGGGCCAATAACATTTTATATTCCTTATGGTCAGTCTGAAGACCTTGTTTCCAGTTGCACTTTTCTAAATCAAAAGAATTTCAGTTTACCTAATTTGCTCCCTATGTCCATGCAGTTTAAAGTATAAATGAAAAATGGGAGAGAAATATCAACTATTCTATGCTTCTAGAAGTGCTCCTGAGATAATATTCTTATTACATCAAATGAAGTATAAAAACTTTGCCCTCAATTTTCTAAATATTAGTATTTGAAGTTTTAGCCTGTAGTTGAAGTCAAAACTGACTGTGCTGGGGAAAAATAATAAATAATCATTAAATATATATATATATAGAAACCTTGATTTAGTCTTTCTAGAATTAGCTGAAAGTCAGCAAAATTAAATTTTGCAGCTCCTCAGTTATCTTTGAGCATGTCCATAGGCTAGCAAAAGGTGAATTTTAAAAATCATGGAATTCTGCATGGTTGAGAAGTTCATCTAATTGACTTAACTAAATAGCATTTAAATTATTTTGTAGTCATCCAAACGTCTAGTTTTACAAAGTTCCCCTCCTAACTGCATTGGCCAAAAAAAGTCCTCAGACTTCTAATGTAAAATATGAATATCTCATGTTTCATGGAAATAAATCTGATATCATAAAACAGTTACAGTCACTGAGTGGGTTTATTTACATAAGCAAACTCAAGAAGAACCCTTTTCTACTCCAAAACCGGCAATATGGTCTGGTATATTTAATGTAAAAATGAGTCCAGATTTCTACTGGTTTATGATATCCATTTATCCATGAGAATAGATAGCAGTATTTCCACAGTTTTCAAAAGATAAATCTAATATCTGTAACATAGGGTGTTGTGACCAACAGCAACAGGTCCTTTTGCTTTTTCATTTCCTTTTTGCTCATGCAGCGTTACAAACCACAAGCTCTACAGGTGCAGATTTCTGTTTCATCATATATCAATAAAGCATTTTGCCAGATTCAGTATTAATCTGTACCAATAAATTAATAATGAACAAGATATACTGGAAGTATCAGGATGCACCACTATCTGTGTTTTAATTTAGGAGAGATTCGTATAGATTTCTACATAAAGAAAACCAAAAACAAACAAACAAACAAAAAGAAAGTTATTTTATGAAGTGAAGGGAAAGAAAATAGGTGGAAAGAATGTAGAAAGGTCATCTGTAAACAAAATCCTACGACACCCAGAAAGCAGTCTGTAAACTGCCAGCATGAATATTTTCAGAGAGTGCCATGAAGGCAGATGCTGATATGGAAAATAGTATTTTCCATAACTGGACATCTGCACACTCTAATTACCATCCAAAGGAGTGGTCATGTTATGAGAAGTGAATGGCATGCAGCCAGACATCTCTGTCTAGTATTTCTGATGAATTAATGATAAAAATATATTCAAAAAGTCTATTAATGCACACTTATGCACATACAACCACGGAGTTTGACACTAAATTAAAAATGAAATAAACTTTTCCAAATAAAAATATATTAAAACAAAGATTTTGACTGAAACTTAGTACAATATTGATATGTAAATATAAAACTTGTGTAAAAAATGTTAAGTAAAAATCATTAGAGAGTATGCTAATACTAATCAGTAGGAATCCAGCCTGGAAAATGGTAAAAGAACATTTATGTGAGACATTCAGTCTGCTGTTATGAACACAATTCTTATTTAGCCTTTTTAAGGCTGTGTAGAGGAATCGCAGTGACATGAATAGACTAGCCCCCATTGCTAGTTGAGGATTGACTCAGCAGGAAGAGGGCAAAGGATAACTACAAAATTGCTTAAACTTGTGCAGGAACCATCTAAGAAGGAAGGATTTCAAGGTTTGCTTGGCCTACCGGTATTGCAGGAATCCGGTCCATAGAGACATCCCAGCCAGGACTGCCAACTGTGCAACAGTCAAGGAAATATCTAAGTTGGCTTTATTTCAAAGCTTGGAGCAGACA
This sequence comes from Oxyura jamaicensis, assembly GCF_011077185.1. Taxonomy (NCBI): domain Eukaryota; kingdom Metazoa; phylum Chordata; class Aves; order Anseriformes; family Anatidae; genus Oxyura; species Oxyura jamaicensis. The sequence continues at coordinate 81,918,628 of NC_048896.1, read as the reverse complement.
AAAGAAAATAGGAGGCTGTGGGCTCTGTATAACTACTGGCTCTTCTTTCCTTGTTATTTTTCATGTTGAGTTAAAGCTTTTTTTTGCATAGCACCTGACAATGTATTTTAACTGTAGTACCTTCACAGATAGTGTAAGTCCTGCAAAATTCTGAGCACTTTTTCTGGCAAGGCAAACCACACAAAACACCCATGATGACTTTCAAGTATGCAGAATCACATTTACTGCAAGTACTGCTGTTCTTAAATTATCAATGTTTACTTAAATACCAACATGTGAGAAAGAGCTAAACTTCATTCAAGAGTGAAGCCTGAAACAGTAAGTTTTATGAAAGATGTCTATATAAACAATCCTAAATGTTTACCATGATGCAAAAAATTTAGCATACAAACTAAGGAAATGAAACATAATCAGAACCATAGAGCCAAACAGCTCTGACATTCTTCCAGCATTCCGCTTATTTATTCAAGACTACTAAATCTACTAACACTGAAGCATCTAAGTTGAATTTACTGTGGCCCAAGTCATATTTTTATTGTTGTTTTGTTGTTGTTGTTGTTGTTGTTAATTATGTAGAAACCTATGGAAAAATCACAAATTCAAAAAGTGCAATATTTGTAAACAAAGTTTCCTTCCTAAGAAGCAAACATTTTCCTGATGACTGCATGTAATACATGTTCTTTTCCAGGTGCATAAAGGTTCCAAGTGTGTCATGTTGCACTGTATTGTGGATTGACTTTAATAGAGGAAATTATGTGCAATGCCTTGTATTCATAGAAAATATTTAAATAACTTTGGTGGGCTTAATTCTGTATTTTCATTGGAGTGTAGGTTGATGCTTAACTAATCAGTTTTTATGTTTTCTCTTTGATGGAACAGGTAGTATTTACATGAACATTGTTTCATCTTGTCTTAACATTGTAAAAAAAAATTCTGCATGTACAGCTGAATGATGCTGGTGTAGTAAATACTATATATTGGGATTATTGATATATTTTTGGTCTTGATATTTTAATGTTGCTATCATAGACCTGTAAGAAAAGCCCCATAGGTAGGCTGGAGAATTTCGTTCATAACATCTGGGAAATCTGGACCCTTATCTAGCAGCTCTGATGTGTCTAGCTCCTTAATTCAGTGCAACTATTTAGAGAGGAATTATAAAGTCCATGTAGCATGGCTCATATTTGATCCTCTAAAAGTTTGTACAGGACCCAATTCAGATAGAGCAAGTGTAAAGATGGATTCTGCTCATTTTTCTGTAATAAATCAGTTCTACTTTTTAAGGACTGCATTGTGGAGGGAAGAGAACAGAGAAAAACTGACTTCAGTGGCAAAGAAATTACTGAAGAGCAGACATACGTTTTCATTCAATATCAATGGAGTTTTAAGCATATATAATTATGCCACAGTACAGTAAATAGGAAAAAAAAAATACATAGATAAATAAAAGTATCTTTAAATCAGACATTCTTTTCTGGAGTGATGGACATTTTTAAGGAAGATTGAGGCTTTGCTGATATATCCAGCCCCACACAGAAATCACTGCTTCACTCATCTTCCTTAGAGACCATACCCTAAATTACTGATTCACTTCACCATCAGTTCAACCAGCATTTTAGAAAGGCCCCTTCTGGCAGATTTCTATCACCACAGAGATATTAAAATTGGGCTTAATGTTCTGCTATTGTACGCATTTTACTGAGTCCATCCAAAGGCCAGTGGCAAGCAATGAAGTTTTTTTCGGTATGCCTTGTGCAGCCCTTCTATCAGAGTGAGCTGAGATCTGATATCCAGACAGCTTCGCAGCATCAACCCAGATTTCCAGATTCCAGAATAAACATCTGATTCTGATTTGCAATTACAGAACCATAAAGGAGCTAACTTTAATGATCTGCTCCACTTCAAGTTGTTAGAGTAACATTGTTATTATATATATCATATAAAACTGTTCAAGTAGTTAATTTATCACACTCTAAGATATATCTTCTATTTCAAGAAAGCTTTCTTTCCAGGTCACTGACATCTTATGATAGAATTTGTGACCCTCAGCTCTGTAAATAGGTAGACAATTACTCCCGAGATGTGTTTCTACATGATCCAGACTGCTAGAAAACCTGGTCTCAATCTCTGTTATCACCAAGCACATTGAAAATTTGTTCTGAAACTCCAACCAAATAATTGTCCCGGAAGAGTAATATTTCTATTTTTTCTATAATCAAGGATATTAAGACCCATTAAAGCAGTAATTTAGAGCAGAACATCTGGATTTAGTAATGTGGTTTTGGATGTTGTATAGATACATTAGCAAACAACACAGATTTTGTAAACAGACCTGACAGTTAATGGTGCTTTTCAGATAATTATTTTGTTTACAGAACTATACTGCAATATGAGCTATTTTTAAAAATTCATTTTTTCTACCATACCTGAAAAGCTTTAGGATAGTCAAAATATGTACATATTTGGAACACAAATAATTTTCAAGTTTATACTGGTTAAAAGTTTGACCAATATCCCAAAGTGACATTCTAGGAAATATGCAAATGTTTTTTCAAGTTATTTTAGAAATAATGGTATTCAACTCAGGAAGTTTATATTAAATACAATCTACAGTGGAGTTATAGTGAGAACTTCATTTTGGCTGATGGATGATAAGAATAAAATCCTCTCCAGATGAATTGAGCTTTGTGTGTATATCCACGAGCTATGCTCAGACAGATTTTTTTCACATAGAATTCCTACATAATGCATGGTTTCATTTAACACTGATCCCAATCCAGTTGGATCCTAGATTATCATGTTGGATTTTTCATCTGAAAAAATATAATATATAAAAAAGCTAATATTTACAGATGTTAACTTCAGTTCAGGCTCTTGGAACTTAAACATGTGACATGATACCCAGAGATAACTTGGGAGGTAGAGCTTCTTCCTGGACAGTTCAGGATTTCAGATTTATGCAGAGTATTTGATTTGATTTTATTTTTTTTTAACTTAGTTTGTGGCAGAATAGGCAAATGGTGTTCAAAAAAGGAGCATTAATATTTATGAAATGGAGAATGTCTAAAAACATATCCTCCAGAGTGGGAAAAACCAAATGTGGTGGTGTCAAAGTTAAAATATTTCACTTCAGGTCTCAAAGCACTACTGAATGAGAGAGCTTTCACACACACATACACACACACACAGAGGTTTCAAATTATCAAGATTCTTCTTATGTATATTATACTCATTGCAAGCAAAATGAATGCCAAAATGTTGTGCAATCTGACCCAAAGGCATACAAAGTTATGCTACATAGAAGGAGAAGTAAAAGAATAGTTTTGAATATTTTTGAATGACATGCTTATTTGGGGCTTGTACATCACAAGAATATGACTAGCTCTCTTAAGCTCCACTGTAATTTATGCAATAAAAGTAACAATACAGAAGTTAAACAGTCTTTTTCCTCTGCTTTGACTAATGCTTTCTATTCAATTCTGTCTGCTTGTAAACAAGGATTCCTCTAATGAATCGTTGTTTGCTATTGTATCAAACAAAATGTAAACCTTCAGTTTCAAAGACATTCACAGACTCTCACTATAAGAATTTTCATAGATACTTATTTGTTTAATTTTCCTCAAATAGTTTCACACTCTTTTCTATGGTATACCATGCTTTTAAAAGAGCTTTCCATAAATATAAATATGACTCTAACAGTATGCTTTCAATCTCTTTTATTATGATGCCTCAAGGTAATGATTTGACTTTCATGCATTGACACAGCTGTGATGTTAACCAGTATAGTCTCACTATTTCTTTGTACATCTTCTTTCTTCTGCCAGTATCTATCTTATCTTTCCTCTAGGAAAACTTTAACTAGGAAAACTTTAACAGACTGTACAGTGGTTAATGGATTCTCTCATGTCTAAGTAGAGTGGTGCTGACCAATCATTCCTAGGTATTAGTATAAAATAATACAGTGTCGGGGGAGCTTCAGGTTGGAAATTCAGAGAAATTTCTTCTCAAAAAGAGTGGTTTGGCATCAGAATGGGTTGCCCAGGGAGGTGGTGGAGTCACCATCCCTGGGGGTGTATAAGAAAATGTTGGATGTGGTACTTAGGGACATGGTTTAGTGGGTAGAGGGACTGTTGGACCAATGGAGGTCTTTTCCAACCTTTTCTATGATTTTATGATTCTAATGTTAACAACAATTTGAATAATTATAACTCAAACATTGAAATTAATTTCCTTTCCTTTCCTTTCCTTTCCTTTTCTCTTTTTTTTTTTTCTGATTAATCTATCCAAGTTATTATTTTCCCAAGCTGGATTTCAAAAGTACAGCAGAAATTAGTTGCATAGTTCTCTGTAGGAGAAATGCTACTATCCCAAAAGGGAATTCTTTTCTCAACAGAAAGACATTTAATAATAAAAGCATGATATGATTTTAGTTGTAACAGCCTTCTTATTCATTGCATGTTTATGATATCTAACAGTAAACTGGTATAAATTAATCTTCAGTAGCTCTAAAAGGATATCTGCTTCTTTGTTCACTTTTTCAACAAAAGCATATGCTTCTTAATGAGAAAAACTTGGAAGGCAGTGGCTGTTTCCAAGGATCTATTTTTCTGTAGCACCGTTGTGCTGGCAGGCACAGGCAGACCAAAGAATTAGCACAATGAATTGAAAAAACAATGGCAAACCATTTCTTCTTCTCAAATAATGAAAAAGCTAAAATTCAAACTGTGGCAACACAAAAATGGGCTTGAATTCCCCAAAATATCATTTAGCATCATGCAAATACCTGTGGTCTTTTGTTGGTTTGTCAGCTTTGTAGTCAACCAGAAAAATGGCTGGCAGGGTGAGGGGAAGTGCAAGAAGCAACATTCACTTGGGATAAACCCCAAACCAAATACTGCTTTAAAATTTTGAGTACATGGAATGTTAAAAAATTCTGCCTTGGTTGAATGAACACAAAGTTTTGTCTACACTCCCATCTTAGTTTCTGAAGCAGACTGTCAGGGCCCCAAGCACATCTTCTGCTCATTTGGCTTGGCTGTGGAGTCAGGTGTGACCTCCAGCCAGGAGGAGCCAGTCCCAACCCGGTTCCTCTCTGGGGAAGAGGGACAAGGCCTATTGGGTCCTTTGTTTCATCAACAAATAAAGTGGAATTCCAGTTCTTTCTGCCCAGAGGTGAAATGGCAAACTTTTTAGGCTTCTCTAAGAGGTTATTCCCAACTTTTCTTAGAACACCCTGCTCTGACATAACCATGTCCTCTATGGCTATGGTTTCATAAATGTGTTTTTCTGGGGTAATACCAATTTGAACAAGCCCTTATGCTGCGTTTTCATCTGCTGCATAATTTGAGACAACATAGCTGTTAGTATGGACCCCAAGCCAACAACCTAGTCAGAATGGCCACACAGACCACCTGTACCAGGCCAAAGAGAGGGGTGAGGTGGGGACGGGGTGCTAGAAACTTCCTGCTGCAACAGCATCTATTTTTTTTGACTGTCAGGTAATAGCTAAACTTGGGGCTTTCATTTAAACACAGAAATAAGGACTTAGACTTTTGTACTGGGTCTGGCTGGGATGTTAACTTTCCCTGCAGCAGCCCATACAGTGCTGCGCTCTGCACTTGTAGCTAGAACAGCAGTGGTATCACACCGGTGTTGTGTCTGCTGCTGAGAAGTGCTGGCACAGCATCAGGACTTTCTCTACCCTCCTAGGGGGTGGGCAAAAAAGTGAGAAAGAAACATCACCAGGAGAGCTGACCTAAACCAACTAAAGGGATATTCCATACCATATGAAGTCACACTCAGCAATAGAAGGTAGAAAAAGGAATAAGGGGGGAGGGGTGGGCTCTCATTGTGAAAACGTTTATCCTCCTTCCGAACACCAGCTACATGTGTTGAGGCCCTGCTTCAAGGACATGGTCAAGTATCGTTCATTTGTGGGAAGTAGAGAGTAATTTATCTCCTCTACACTTCCACATAGCCTTTATTCATTTTGTTTTGTTATTCCCTTTCCCCCTCCTTTTTCCCCTTTCCCTTTTTTCCCTTTAGTTGAATTGTTTAATTAATAATAATATTTCCTTAATATTTTTTCCCCTTTAATTAAATTATTCTTATCTCAACCCATGAGTTGTTCTTTCCTTTACTTCTTCCCCTCCTCATCTAAGGAGGAGGAGGAGTGAGAGAGCGGTTGTGGTGTTCAGCTGCCTAGCACGGTAAAACCACCACAACATTTTAATTTGACACGTTTTTTGAAATCTTGACCATAACACAAATTCAGTGGTGTCAATGGAATAATTTAGAGTAACACTGAACCACCATTTTTATATAACAATTTAAGTAAACAGTGGGCTAAAGAGGGAACTCAAGAGTATTTCTTGTAAGATAGTTCATATTTGAATTCATTCTGTGTGTGGGATACTGCTTAATATATTCATTTATTATATCTATTAGCAGCTACATGTTGTCTTAAAAAACAAACTGTGGCATAGGATTTCAAAAGCACTGGCTGCAGTTAGAATTTCTATGTAGTGGTTCTGAGTTGTTGAGTGTAATTTTAAAAGGATTAGTTATACCAAAATATTTTTTTAAGGGGACCATTATGCAAAAAGTTTTACTTGTGAAAGAGCCATAGGAAGAAAGCTACCAGGCTTGTTGCTTATCAGCTTTGTAGTTTGGCTGGGAGAGATGGCAAGGTACAAATCATCTGTGGAATGATTGCACACTGCTGGAATAAACCTTAAGCAGTTGTTTTCTCATCTCGGTTTAAAAGGCTGACTTTGTTAGGATCTGTAAGATGCACAGTTCCTTTTCCTATCAGACCTAAGAGCTGTGATCAAGTTGTGTTTGTTCAATTTATCAGTAGACAGTGAAAATTGTTTATTAAAACAAACATAAGGAACTCTGCTAGGATTTATGAGCACATAATGGAACTTGTGAATGACTCTCTTGCCTCTTAGTAAATGGAATATGTGGCACAAAGATAGCCTTCATTCCTCCCATCTCTACACTGTTTACTTAGAGTTGGCTGAGAACAGGAAAAGTCATTCAGAAATTGTTTTTTATTCTTTTCATTTTAACACAGTATTCCTACTTAATGCTAAAAAATATGTAATAGCATGAATTTTCTTAAAGAAAAAAGTTTAGCTCATATCTGTGAGTATCTCTGCAGAGAGCAGCTGTTTTCGAAGTTCCATCTCAGGAAAAGCTGTTAAACCAAAAGAACTGCAGAGACCTGAAATGGTGATTTGGTATGGAGGGGTGAGCTATTCCTTTTACTGATTTCCTTTTTGAGTAAGTTGTACGCAGTGTAGTCAGGCAATAGTACTGTGCATGCAACTATTAAATGTGTATGCACATCTCTTTGCTCCACCCTTGTTCTTTTCATAAACATATTTATCTCATCTGTACTGAAGGATGGATATTACTTTCCATCATCTCCCATGTTTTCTACATTGGTCCATTGCCTTTCCTTATCTTCAATGACAGCCACAACTTGTGTACATCTTAAACAAACAAGTCTGTCTTTAGAAAAATCAGGCGTGATCTGAGTCCAGGAACAGTCCTCTAGAGTGTTGGCTGTAAATACTGTGAGGTTCAAGGAAGTTTCCAAACTAGGAAAAAAAGAAAATCTCAAGGTTCAGGAGCACTTCCATGTCATGAGAGAAAATAAATAACAAAACAGAAAATTGAATGGGGCACAGAAATTGTATGGGTAAATGCTGTTCATCCTTTTCTCCAGCTTAAATGCAGAGAAGCATTTGAAAAAAATAACAAAACACACAGAAAAAGGGAAAATCTTTTTCAAGAAATTCAGAGTTGTATAATTTGATTGCCAGAAAATATCACTGTGGACATTGACTTTCTAACATTAAAAATAGATGAATAATAAAAATATTGAATTACAGTGTTCAATTGGAAGCAAGAACAAATATCCACTGAAATTTTCAGAGCAATTTCTTATGAAAGAAAATAAAAATAAAGAAATATAGTGCCTTCTTCTTTCCAGTTTTCTATTTTTCACGATAAAATTTTAAAATTCCAAAGTGAAAAAAAGGTTTAATAGATATTTTCAGTAAATGCTTATACATATACATATTATAGAAGTAGAAATTTTCTTTATAGAATAAATATTCCATCTGTATAATATCAATTTTCTCATTGTAAAGCAGAAGTCAACCAGTATGTGCCTGGGTTAAGAATAAACAGAACAGTTTTTATGTCCGTCTGGTACAACCTTTTCCCCAGCAGCTGAACACTATCAGAAATAAGACCATGTGGGCCACTGAGCTGTTTCAATATCAAAGTTCCCATGCTCTGCATTTAGTAAATCTCCTACAACTTAAACATGCTCACACTTCTATGCAAAAAGTGCAATATATTGGATGTGTTGTTCTAACACATATTTTGTTTTAGAATCAAAGAAATTTTAGCTCTCTACCTCCATATCTGCCTTTTGTTACCATTCACAGGAATAGAAGTTGACCAGTATACACACAACTGAAGTAAAAAAAAATAAAAAAATAAAAATCTATCAAGTTTGTGAAGTGTTTATAATTACTTTCTCCATTGCTTTTTCTTCCCTTTATATATTTCCAAAACTGCCTGTAAGAATAGGATTTTTTCTTATTTCAGTAAACAAAGCATTTCACACATTTAAAGCAATACTTTACTAGAAAAAGATAGTTATTTTTTCTGCAAAAAATGTAAATTTATAAGGTTTTATAGCTGAACTTACTATGCTCATGAGAGTTAGAACATATTTTTATACAAGAGAAAACTACCTAACATTTGGGGAGAGAAACATTTTCCATATTATTGGGTACAGTGGGACTAGCAAAATCAGGAAATTCATGTTTTATGAGTTTAAACAAAAATCAAAGTTACATAGTCATGCTAAACATCACCCTCTGTTTAGTAGGGTACTTCTGGTAAAAGGGTCTAAAATGTTTGACAACTATAACTTTGAACTTTCGATTTCTTCTAAACTGTTATAAACTAAGCACCTGATTCAAGGAGAATAACTGGTTACAGCTTTGTGCAAACCACTTTAAATTACTTTTCCTACTTTTCCTTGGGACTTTTTATTGCCAAGTACTTTATATACCGGGGAAAAAAAAAAAAAAAAAAAAAAAAAAAAAAAAAAAAAAGCATGTCCTATTGATTACTCTGCAAACTAAAATCTCAAAAGACTGTCAAAACCATAATCATATATCATAATCATATTTCAGTGAACTAGGGAAACAGTTTATGAATTTTAATATTTTGTGCTGTACAAAATATAAGTAGATCTTTAAACCATTACACTTTTCAATGACCATTTCTAATCGCAACATTTTGAAAACATTAAATGGCTTATGTAATTTTTACTTATTCAAATTGTTAGAGGATTTCTTAAGTGGAGCATGACCCAAAGTTTCCAAAGTTGTCCAAAGATGACTTCTCTTTATTGAAGTCTCAAGTCTGAATATTTCAGATTTCTTTCTCTCTATATGTATATTTAATCTATTCTTAAATCTCTAACCCAAACACATGCATTTTCTCCTGAAGGTATTTGTTTTGTCCTGAGTATATTTTCTTGCATGATTTGCAAGTCAGAATGTACAGGATTCATAATGCGTCATGTTTTGGAAGCAATCGATTCTGTCACTTTTTGAATGATATTGACTTTTAAATAGCCTGTAATGCATTTTACCAGTTTATTAAATTAGTAGTAGTGGTTCAAGGGAATATAAAAGAATTTAATAACTAATTCCTGTATAATTGAAATTCAGTTCTGAGGAGTTTTTTAAACTACTACAGTTCAGAATCATCGATATGTAGCCAATATAATCCTTTCTTACATGTAATATTGATAAGAGTTTTAGAAAAAAATCACTTGACCTTTAGAAGTTGGGATGTGCTTGTTCATTTATTTGTTTATATTCTATTTAAAATTTACATTTGTATCTTAAGAAACCTGTATTAAATTAAAACCAACTACCTTAATAAATAAGTTAATGATTCAGAAGCAATAAGCAGCACTGGAAAAATTTTAACAAACATTTTGATGTCAGTTAAAATGGTAGAGAGAAATATTTGTTTTTGCCCACAAAGAAAAATATAAGTGGTGTATACCAATAAATGTGTTAAAACATCCTAATAATGTTATTTCTGTGGTGAAAAGGTGTATTACAAACCAATATACAACTCCACTGATGTTACCAGAAAGAGGGTTGTCTAGCAATTTCAACAAAATATATTACAGCAATATATTTTTTTTTAGAGCTGAAAAATTATTTAGAGATGAAAAAGTATACATGTCCTTGTATTTCTTTAAATGCTCTAGAAGAACTGGTCTCAAGATGAGCTAATACTACCTAAATGTTTAGAAACAAAATCTGGTGACACTTAGACATGTATAAAAAAAAAAAAAAAAAAAAAAAAAAAAAAAACAGTCTGTTCAGTCTGTTTAGGAGTGGAGTGGGAGTGGGAATGGGGAACAGACACAGAATTTGTATGAACATCCTCATTAAAGATGGCCCAATCAGCTTAGCTCCAGAACAAGACTCCAGAGATGAAGGAACTACATTCCCTTCTACTGATCAACCATTGCATATTCAGAAGTGAAGAATCATGAAAAGCCACTAAACTATAAGTTTTAATTTATTCTGTCTTTATTTCTCTAGCTGTTTGACATAAAGTTTTTTATTATGACATACCACATGCTAGAGGGCACAAGAGACCGTTTTGATTGAGCAGTTAAAGGAACCTATTAGGAATATGAAATCATTATTTCTGGAGGATTCGGGACTTCTTTTTCTTTTTTTTTCTGATTTTTTTTTTTTTTTCTCCTGTGGACAGCTGCTGGCTATAGAACTGAGGCAAATTTAATTCAGGAAAATATCCTAAGTAATGGAGCCAGAGAGGCTAAATCAGAGTGGTAAATATTGCTAAGCCATCATTACTTGCTAAATAGCTATTAGTCATCTCTGTTTTTTTACTGCATACTTAAAGTTCTAAAGAGTCATTGCTTGTGATACATTCTTAAACAAAACAGAAAATTCTATCCTCTAAAACCGCAGAAGTTTGCCAAGGTAGCCTTGAGGGTCTAGTTTAAACCCCTGAAGTAAAGAATTCCACATTTCAAGGATTTAGGTGGAAATAAAATCCAGACTCATATTTTCCTCCAAAAGAACACTGGTGAAGACAGAGATAAATACAATGAGAGAGGAAAGGGCTCACTGGAGAAGAGATAACATGAGGAAAAAATTACAAGCAGTGTGTGGAAAAAAAAAAAAAAAAAAAAAAAAAAATCCATACCTCTAGTCATAAATATTGCATGTTTGATGCATACTTGAGGACTTTGAAAACCTTGTAGAGTTTATATCCATGTAGGATTTAGTCCAGGATGATGGCTGTCTGCACATGTCATGTGCAGATAGAGTATTGTAACTTTATATTGAAGGACTTCTCCAGAAAGGGAAAGAGAGAACACACACTTGTTCAAATTATGCAAATCTAGAGAAGTGCAACTTGATTAAAATGACACAAGAATAAATGGAAGAGTGCTGGTGATTAACTTCATGTGGACAATAAAAGCTAAAAGCTACTTTTGGTTGTTTGTCTGTCTTGTATTTATCATCTGAGAGAGGAAACAATCATATCCAGAAACAATGAGTGTTTTTTTGGGAAGAAAAAAAGTTTGCTGTAGGTTAGGTGGAAGACTGAGACAGAAGTCTAAGAATGATTTTGGAATCAAAAAGGATCTCAGACTGCAGTGGGAGACTACAGAGCACCTGTCCAGTGCAAGTTAGAGAAGTACCCCATTGCCAAAATCTGGCTTCTGACAGACAACAGGGAGCACATTAATTTCTTATGTGTCTCTACTACTCATTAGAGCATGGTGCGTGCCTCTTTCTGAATAAAACTATACAAAGCATTTGATACTGTCTGGCATGACATCCTTGTGTCCAATTTGGAGAGATGTGGATTTGAAGGATGGACTGCTCAGTGGATAAGGAATTGGCTGAATGGTCACACTCAAAGAGTTGTGGCGAGTGGCTCGATGTCCAAGTGGAGACTGGTGATGTTCTGCAGGGGTGTCTATTTGGATCAGTACTATATAACATCTTTGTCAGTGGCATGGACAGTGAGACTGAGTGCATCTTCAGCAAGCTTGCAGATGACACTAACATGCGCCGTGTGCTTGACATGCTGGAGGGAAAGGATGCCACCCAGAGGGACCTTGACAGGCTCAAGAGGTAGGTCTGTGAGAACCTCAAGAGGTGCAGCAAGACCAGGTGCAAGGTCCTGCACTTGGATCAGGGCAGACACAAACATGAATACATGCAGGATGATGAGTAGTTAGAAAGCAGCCCTGAGCAGAAGGACTTGGGTGTACTGGTGGATGAAAAGCTCAACATGAGCCGGCAATGTGCACTTGCAATCCAGAAAGCCATCCATTTCCTGTGCTGCATCAAAAGCAGCATGGCCAGCAGGTCAAAGGAGGTCATTCTCCCTCTCTACTCTGCTCTTGTGAGAACCTACCTGGAGTACTCTGTTCAGCTCCGGAACTCTGGAGCTCCCAGCACAAGAAAGACGTACACATTAGAGCAGGTCCAGAGGAGGGCCACAAAGATTATCAGAGGGCTAGAGAGCCTCTCCTATGAAGACAGTCTGAGGGAATTGGGGTTGTTCAGCCTGGAGAAAATAAGGCTCTGGGGAGAGCTTATAGCATCCTTCCAGTACTTAAAGGGGGTCTGCAGGAAAGCTGGGGAGTAATAGGACAAGGAGTTATGGTTTTAAACTAATAAAGGGTAGCTTTAGGTTAGACATAAAGAAGAAATTTTCCACAATGAGGGTGGTGAAGCAGTGGAATAGGCTGCCCAGAGAAGCTGTGAATGCCCCATCCCTGGAAGTGTTCAAGGCCAAGTTGGATGGAGCTTTGACCACCCTGGTCTAGTGGAAGCAATCCCTGCCCGTGGCAGGGTTGGAATTAGATGATTTTTAAGGTCCCTTCCAACCCAAACCATTCTATGATTCCATGATCTACTGGTCACAAAACCTTCATGGCAGAACCAAGGTACGTACTAAAATAGTGGTATGATGATCCTCAAATGCAGAGTAGCTTCTAATGCAAATTATCCTTCAATAATAACTGTACAGGGCAGATCTCTGCCTATCCCAAGTCCATCCCAAATGGGTCAGGGAGACTGCTAATTAGGAAGCCAAAGGGAAGATCTGGTCCAGGAATTCAGAGACTGAACACCACTAGTTATTTAAACTAAGAGGTAAGGAATCTATCCTGTCTCTTAAAATGTTTATTCAGGTGGAACAAAAGGTGGATAAGCACAATTCTGCCCGTAATTACAAAAAGTAACAATCACATTTGTCTGCCATGAGCTCTGAAAAATTCCAGATGATATATACAGCATGCTGCAGACTACAGAATGCTTTCTCAAAACAAGACTAGGAGAAAAAATGCTTTAAGTGTGTGTGAAAATATGAACTACAGTATAATGAGCACACTGAATAGGTGTTAAAAATGTTTTCTTTCATACATGTGTATAGTAAGAATAGCAGAAGTTCTGGAAATCTGATGGATTTACTTAGAAGTGCCAGTGAGTTTTAAAACTGTAATATTTCCATTTCAGTTCAGAATACATATAAGAATTAAAAAAAAAAAAAAATGTTAACAGACCACTTGTATGGATTTCTCTATATGAAGATGAATGATTCTAATAATCTGCAAACTTTCAAATAGCTTAGTTCTGAGGATTTACCGTGTTTAGTGCTTTTTTGGTATAGGTTTGCTCATCTTAAAGAAAGCATGCTTGTAAATATGTGATAACATGTGTTCTTGTACATGGCCAAGAAGTCCTCACAAAAGAACAATGGGGTGCCCTTGATGGCTTGATGGGCATATCTGCTATTGAAAGTTAGGAGAGATTAATTCTAGCATTTTTTTTTACTTAAAGAGCTCTCCAGGCCAAGGTAACATCCTTACAAAGATGAGAATTCAGGCTGCAAACTCATAATCAATCTGAAATACTGTAGAAATAGAGTAACACAGAAACAATGTGTTGTAAGGACCTATTTACTTAGAGTTCATTATTCAGCTGCCAGACCTCCCTGAACTGTCTTGATAGAGCTCCAGATGGAATGTGTATCCTGGCCAAGAGGCAAACTGAGCTGTGACTTCAGCTGCTAACACGCCGTTTTTGTTTGTGGAGGAATAGTTTTTCTCTGTCATTAAAAGGCACCTAAACAACAGGCTGTGACTCTGTAAGCAGTGATGTAATGTAGAGTAAGAAATACTTCTGTGACATAGTGACCTTTCTGGTTCTAATGACGTGCTTAATTGCTACTCTACCATTTTTGTCTTCAGCAAGTCCAAAACTGCACTGCAAAGTTTTTTATTATTATTATTATTATTTTAAAACTTTAAAAAACATTGACTTATATCAGGAGTAAAGAAGATGAAAAATTTGTATTAATAACCAAACGCAAAAGATAGACTTTGATAGTAAAGAAGGGAAACCATTGTGCAGTGCTTTGATATATTTTAAGAGTGGAAGGGCTGCTTTTAGCCTGTGTAGCTAAACAAAATAGCAATTCAAAATAGCTCATACAGGTTCAAGCTCTGTCATCATTCTGGGATGAGTATGGGAACACTGAAGCTACAAATGCTATGGGCATCTATAACAAGTAGAGAATGTACTTTTCAAAGTACATCTGATCTTGTAGAAGACAGCTGGAGTGACACAACACTTAAAGAAAACTTAAAGTCAAATGAATAATCAAGAGTCAGCAACAGCATTTGAAAGCATCATAAAATAATAATAATAATAATAATAAATACAAGCCGTGAAGAAAAGAAACAGAACAAATCAACAGAGATACCAAAACTAACAGTTTTTCACCCATGCATGGATGAATCCAGCCACAAATGCAAACATTGTGCAATAATGTGGAAAAACATAGGTAGATGGCTCTTTTGCGTTACTTATCGGCTCATTTAGGCTGGGAATTAAAAGATGGCCACTATGTGTGTCAGAGGTGAATCTGGATCAGCCTTGCCATATAAACAGTATTTTCAGTAAAATTATAAAGAAGTTTAACCAATTCAGGAGTGCCTGTCTAGTATATAGGGAACTAGATGCTTGATTTCAGTGCTATTATTTTGCTATGTAGGTCTATGCTCTTATGGTGTACTTAAAATTGTTTTTCAACTATGGAACTGTTCCTCTTAAAGGTTGAAATATCCAGCACAATTCTCAGAACACTTATAAGGAGCTGTTGTGTATCAAAAGGTCTAGAAATCCTAAATAGATCTAAACTGGTAATCTAACTTTACATAAAATGCATCTCATGTTTATTAGCCACAATATTAATTTACTCATTTGAAGTATGATTCTCAAACAAGCAAAGTTTGGGTATCTCTCTTCTAAAAGTCAGAAGAAAATTATATGGTCTCTTCAAAGCTCCTTTATTAACATAGACAGATTAACACTGAGGAAAACCATGTACTCTATGCATTTGTATTCTTTATTTATCTGTTTAGACTTTTTTGCCTTCTGGTGCCTTTCAGATTCTCTACGCATATTAAAACTATTAAGAGTACACATTTTAAACAAAACACTTCAAAAGGATTATAAAAAAGACAGACCTCTTACAAAAATCTCCTAAATACATTACACATTGTAAAAAGTGTGTAAGAAAATCATGTGAGGCCACGAAAAATATTTTATTTCCCTGGAAAAGTGAAAACTTGTATTAGCTGTTGCTTATGTTGCTGTAGCACTGATAACATTATTATTCATTCATACTGATCTCACCTTCCTTACTGGGGGTCCAATACTACTGGTCATTCTCATGGCAAATTTCCAGGTGACTTCGTTGGGACCATAGTGGTCCCAACCCATGGTCACAGTCACTTCCTTGGTTTGTATATGGCCATCTGAAAGATTCCAATTTTCAAATATAAGTTTGACGTTAAAGTGTACAATATCTTATTTAAACACCAAATTCAGTAGTTTAGTATCAGTAGGAGTGTGTGTGTGTGTCTGCAGAGTGTGGGGGAGTACTTAACTACTGTAATGTTCAATACAAATTAAAACAGCTGTATTTAAATAGAGAAATTTAAGCCATGTCCCTCATGTCTAACAATGCCTTTTTGACAGGTTGACATTAGTGGAAATTCAGGGAAGAATTAGTTCCAACAATCTAAAAACAGAGTAAGAAACACACAAGAAGAGTTTGTTAAGTAAAGCCCAAGTGGAAAATGAGTCTGGACTTCATAGCCACAAATGAGAAGACATACCAAATATAATATGAAAGTCATATTTGAATATCATGTTTAAAATCCCAGACTGAACTGTCTTTCAGTTACCAGCCCTGTGGGGAAATATACAGTTACATTTCATTACATTGCTATCCAGTAGGGCTGTGTCTCCAAAAAAAAAAAAAAAAAAAAAAAAAAAAAAAAGAGAGAGAGAAAGAAAGTCCCTTCTTCCTCACAGACACATTAGTAGCTGATGAACACAGAAACTGAGCCATTGTAAGACCTTGCTCTTAATCTGTGAAACATACTGCACTGGCCTGGCTACCTCAAGACCTTCCTTTTTATCTTGGTAACAGGGGAAATTCTTAACCCAATAAAGTGCACAGAATTTTTTCTTCACTAAGGCCATGTTTCACCACAGATACTGATACTTGCACTGTTTTCACATTTCACTCTGACCATCCTGTTCCTTTCCCCAAGGCAAAACAAGTCCAGACTTTGCTGGCTTAATAGCAAAATGTAAAACAGCCTTTACAACAGCCTCCCCATCTAAGGATTATTCCCAGGAGAAGAGAACAAGAGACTTCTGGAAATTTTAGTGTGGAAACTTCCATAGTGAGGGACCTAGAAATTAAAAATGCAGTCATCTTACATACTGATGTTTATCTTGAAAGAAATCCTATGCAATGACTAAAAAAATCACTCTGAGAAGTATATACTTAATCAAACTTATCTATATCACTAGAAGTTGAAGGTGTTAGAGGTTTTGTGACTAACAGTCAATATTAAAGTATACAAATTAAGGCAAGAGATCCAGACGGTAGTTCAAAAATATTTCAAATTAAATTCTTTAGAATGAATTAGTGTCTGATGGACTGCAAAAACCACACACTGGCTAGTTGCTGAAATAGAAAAACCATGCTTGCTCTTCACTGTTCTTGTCTGTTTTCCTTGCATATTATAACATCTAAAATACTTACGATTCAACTGAAGCAAAATCCTTCCACTAGATTCAACAAATGTTCAGCTACTGTATAATTAAAACTTCTTCCTTCTCCCTTTGATACTCTGATTTCCTAGTAAATGATAGTTTGTTTTTCTTACTTGAGCAATAAAGGAATTCTTCATACTTAATGCATTCTTTGAAACCTCCCATGTGGATCTGTATTTTTGTGT
Organism: Oxyura jamaicensis; assembly: GCF_011077185.1. Taxonomy (NCBI): domain Eukaryota; kingdom Metazoa; phylum Chordata; class Aves; order Anseriformes; family Anatidae; genus Oxyura; species Oxyura jamaicensis. The sequence goes on along the minus strand of NC_048896.1, from coordinate 81,901,194 downwards.
GTATATGATGAAAAAGTAGCCTGGATTGCATTATGAATTTATCAGGAACCCAGAGGGCTATGATGAAAACAAAAGGGTGGAATCCAAGGCAGGTGCAAATACAATGAATGATGGTTTGCTTTTGAGATCATTACTTGTCCTTTGTTTAAAACTATGGAACTTGAAGAGAAGTCAGACAAATTTTAGAGATGTATCATCAATGAAAACTGAAAATAGTCTTTATTCAGTTTCCTTTTTAATCATCAGCAAGACTGTGGAGAAGGAAATGAGATCTTGTTATTATTATTATTTTCCTTATTTTTTCTCATCATTGTTGCTATTCCCACTATTTTAGCTTTTCTTCTATATTGCCCTTAAGAAAGTGAGACCAGGGCTGCACGTGGGCATAAGCAGAATTCCTCTTTTCTTCTTGTTCTCTTACTAATTGCTAATATTTTATTTACTTTTCCTAATACTACTGAATAGGGAGCTGACCCCATTTTCATACTCCATATAACTCCAAAGTCTTTTTCCCCTTTTCAACATTTGGTTCAAATCCCTCCTCTAAGAATGTAGAATGGAAGCTGTTTCCTCACATGCAACACTTCACATTTATCAAAATTAAATTTCCTTTCTGAGTTTATTAACGTGGTACTCAGTATCAATAGAGCTTCTCTCACCCTAAGGTCAACTTTCATTTTTAGCACCATCAGCAAACTTTTCCATATTTTTACTCAACCTCTGTTCAGTAGCTCTTTAACTCACACTTGCATCTGAAGACAAAGGTGGAATCTCTGTGTTTCAGACGTAAATCTTCAAAATATATCTGAGGGAAAGGAAAATTGAAGAAGACCCTAAGAACCATCATGGATAAGGGTGAAAGAATTTAATATACCAAGGCTGGGAAAGGAAGGAGGTGGGAGTCAGCCAATGCATTTGGGAAAGAGTAACACCTGGACACTGACAGTAACTAGGAACTAACAAGCTGCTAAGTGCAACAAGATTTTAACTTCAGAATTTTTGTATAAAAAGACCAAATGATTTATAAATGGAGCAACTGAACCTCAGAGGAATTCTCCTTCCAGCTATCAAATGGTGACAATTTAAGTTTACAATTACCTTAAAATTCTTCTCTTACAACACCAATTTTGTCACTATTTAAAAAGTGGCACTGAGGTTTAATTGCTTTTTCTATGCAGACAGCTTTTGAAATAGAGGCAGAAATGTAAAACTTAAATACTTTCTTATAAAAGTGTTGAAATGTATTTTAAATTTTCTTTCTGATACTATGCTAATGTAAGCACTATGAAAGAAAAAAACAGACTGTTACTTTGGAAACTGACAGACTTATCACTGGGTGTTCAATTCAATACCTATTAATGCTTATACATATGGTATTAATTCTGCATTAATTCTGTCAAAAGTGATATCATTCTCTGAACGTCCAAATTATGACATCACTAAAACAACTTTGCTCTTCGTGGGTTTGGAGCATGACTGTGCCAGAATTGACTAGAATTTATTCATGCAGCCGATTCTGACAAGTTAAGTTTAATTAGTTCATGCCCTCATAATGAGCGAAAGGCTATGTTTTTGAAGATTTGCCAGAATAGTTTCTATTCTCTTCGACTTAAGTGCCAAATGCGTGCACTTCTTTATACTATTTATACCTTTGCCTATAATTACTGTTCCCTAAGGTGTGATTGTCCTATTTCATAAGAGTTTGTGCAGCTGCCAACATGAAGATGTAAATAAATTGTAATACCGTTGCTATGAGGTGTAAAAATCCCACAGCTCATATCCAGACCCTTGTATAATAAACTCAAGTAAACATTCCATTTCCTGTAAGCGATTGTGGTTTGTGACTAGATTTGAAAAAGCAGTGCAGTAAGTCATCACTTTTTTAATGATTTGCTGAAAACAAAGCCACAAAAGCATGAAACAAAAAAACAGCTATGTACAAACATTTATTTTTATGAAGAAGAAATAGCTGCCTCCAACTCGCACGGTTCACTGTTGTTGGATAGTGTTTAGAAGCTGGTCTCACTTTCATTTACTGAGGCAAATCTCAAGATGCAGCTGATATGCCAAAAGCAGAGGCCAAAGACTTCTTCATAAAGATGGATGGAAAGTCACCTCTGCACTAATTTGAACTTACTGCAACCTTTACAGAGATGTTCTCAACTCTATAATTTGTTAAGAGGTAGCTCTAGCTCTGCATATTATGAGTTGAACACTGCAGACAGAAGTACACGTAGCAAAAATTCATTCAGATCTATCCTTCCAAAGCAGTGAAGGGGTGGAGAGCAGGAGACCATTCCATCAGCACCAATCATACCTATCTTACACAGAGGATGCCTTCACATGATAGGCAAACTGTTATGTCCTTTGCTTTTATGAGGAAAACACCCCTGCTTTACTGAAGAACACAGTTTGTTTAGTTTTTCTTCAGCTAAGATAGTTAAACGATCATTTTGCTCCTCTTTTTTTTTTTCTGTCATAGGGTATTTTCTGCTGCCTGCCCTCTCAATCAAGTTGCAGGTAGAGGTGTAGCCATATTATTTGGTATGAGAATAATTTAAATGAAAGGCAGGAACATTTGAGAAGGAGGCACTAGTCGAATACTGGTGACTGTGAAGTTTAAGTGTAAAAACATATCAGGGTTCACATCTTTTTTAATAGAGAGGTTTTGTATATGTTAACAGAGCAGATAAATGAAGTGTTGGGTGCCAGTGGGAATAAGATGAACACATGAGTCATGTATGTCTGACTTCATGAGTTAAGCTGACCATGGAGCAGTAATAAAATTTTCAGGCCACTTTACATCAGCAGGTGTTTTACATCATGACACAAATAAGCTAGTTTACACATGCTGCAGGATTTTTAAGCTCTTTGTTGGAGTCACTTTACTTAGTGCCTGTAAAGCCATATTGCCTACAGAACACAAATTGACATGCCCCAGCTTCATCTGGAAATGGCAAGATAAAAGTAGTGCTTCCAGCTGGGGTGTTGTTGCTCGTACAAGGATGGGATGGGGTAGATGAGGAGCTGAGACATGGCCCTGAATTACAGCTCAGCACTAACTTTCTGCACAAATGCAATTGACTTTTTTCACCAACTCATCCTCCCTTTGACTCCTCTTTTGAATGAAAAATGCCTGTGGTAAGGCATGTCTGTGGCCATGCATTTCTGCACCAGCTTTTCAGCAGGGCTTCAGCTCTAGTTGCAGCTGTAAGCAGCAGACCAAAACAATATGTTTTAAAACATTAACCATCACCTACATAGCTTTGGCTTTTAAACTGTGGTATTTTGTATTCTACCAAACCTAGGAAAAAAAAAAAAAAAACAGACCATATCCTGTTGGAAAAGGGGGAATCCCATCTCTACAGCAGTATAATCTATTTCTGGTCCTAACGAACTGTGGGTTATTGAAACTTAAACCAGCCATTAGCCCAGGACTGAACATTACATGGCCTGGGAATCAGTCCAATGTAATTTGGGGATGGGAGGGTGGCTCAGAATTCCACATTCATGAGGAAAGCAAGAAATATTTTCCTGGCAGGTTTGTTTGAGAAAATGGCAGCTGTTTTTAATTGCTGGGAGGGTCAGATTGTTAAAAACGGTCCCAATGGAAGTGGATTAGTGCAAGGGAGGACTTCAAGGTGCAAGATAAATGGGTTTTGGTTCCTGGTTTAACAGTTTATTATCTGGATAGAAGCTCCATGTACTGCATGTATGTAAACACAAAACACACAATATTGTAGATGGGTATAAAACATTCTTATTGAAATGACTTTGGAATGACAGCATTATTCTTGAAAAGCAAAACTATAAGTAAGTGAGTTATGGAAGTTACACAAACTGAGTGCTAGTAAAGCCTTTCTGTCAACACAACAGACTGCTCGTTTCTTTTAGGATGTTATATTTTTCAGGAAAATAATTCTAGAAATGCATGTAATTTCAAACACCCTTGTATGATCTCTCTGGTTTTTGTTTGTTTGTTTCTCTCTCTGCAAAGTAAAGTTGTCTCTGGAAAGTCAAGTACATCATAAATCTGTATCCTTCACAGGGATAAATAAAATAACAAAATAATAAAATAATTAATAAAATAATAAAATAATGTTTCTTGTAGATTAGGCATCTCGGAAATCAGTGTACTAAACTTAAGCAACTTTCTTCATTTTTCCTACTGATTATTCTAATAAGTTATGTTGCTTACTGTCACCTGCAAATCTCAGCATCACTCATATACTTTAAAAATATTTTCCACTGCTCTATATCTCAGCTTAAAATCAGAGTTCAGCATGAAATTGTGTTTTCCCACCAACAGTTCAGCCACCCACCTTTTCTATCTGAATTCTTGGAAGGCTTTGTGAACTGGTTCCTTAAAGTTTATCAGATTATTGTATGGTAATGATTTCCTTTTATATACTTCCTGTATTTGCTTTTTTATATTTCCTTTTATATTTTAGTATACCTGTATTTTAGCTGAGCATACCTCAGCTATATTTGAAGAGTCCTAATACAAACATTATTTTAAGTTTTTCTCTGATATCTGTATTATCTGTATCTTATCAGGGATGAAAAAATGCATCAGCCTATTTTCTCACACCATTCCCAATTGAGATTTGAATAAATATGTTGTTATTATTTTTTTATTTTGTCTTTGATTTCTTATTTTATACATTGTTTTACACTTATAATTCCCATTTTCCATAATACCTGTTCTTTTCTTCCACTTGGACTAAAATGCTCTTTTCTGAAGGCTACCATTTTGTCTCTAAATAACATATTGAATCTTGCAATCTAACTATACTAGCTTTTAATTGGCTTTCTATTTTCTGTTTTGTTAAGGTGCATTCATTCCTCTGTGGCTCCTGGGATGCCTAAGAAGCTTCCATGCTGAGTGCAAGGATTTTAATTTCCTCACTTTTGACTTTAGGGTTTTCTAACTAACTTACCCCTTGAAAAAAATTCATTATCAAAAGTTTAGTGTCACAGTCCTGCATTTGCTGCAATCACTCCCTCGAGAATGTTGAACTTAATTATGCTGTGGTCACCACTAATTAGTGGTTTAGCAATAGTTACTTCTTGAACCAACACTTGTATATTACATAGGACAGAGTAACTTTCCCTCATGTGTGCTATAGAACTAGCTGCTATAAAAAATATAGTCTGAGAGGTCAAGAAGTTCTTTTTCTAAATCTCCCATTGCAAAGGATGAATTTCTGTGCAGATAGTTGAAATGCCCCATTACAACCATTTATTAGCCTTGGTTGCCCTATTTGTGCCTGCTGACACTTCACACTTCAATATTAATAGTACATTTTTGCACAATAGGAAATTCTGTCATAGGTTATTAAAACTGTAGCATGTGCTTTCAAACTGAAATGAGTTCCAATATCAAAATTCTCTGCAGGGTAATAGGTTTGAAAACGTTGAGGAAAAAATATAATGTTGGTGTGAAATTCTACAACAGCATCGCTCAATATTATTTTAATGATTTAATAGTATCTTGTGAGCTACACAGGTATTCTTATAAGCAGAAACATTTTTCTGCATATATTCTTTTCATTCTCCTTGCCTTGATTTCTGTATTCATTGAATTCCTCTGCATTATTATGAAAGAGTGTTATTATTGAATTATTATAAGCAATTGTGCTTATATATGGATATATACGCAAGATATCCCAGTACTCTCTGAGTACTTGTCATACAAATAGAAAAATAAATGCCATTCACAGACCTTCAAAATACAGCCATCTCCTACTAACCATTCTAAACATTCTAAAATTCATTTGTTGATCATGTCTACTTTTTCTTACTTTTATCTCACATTAATGTGTTAACATGAAGATTACTTATTTATTGTATGCTTGAAAGATAACTGTCACTGCATTTTTAATTGCTTTCCTGGACTTAAAGAAATTAAATTATTTCAGTTTATTGCTGTAATTAAGTATTTCTTTATTGAAGTACTGTTCTAAAGAACCTGATTTTAGTCAGATTAAATACTTATCAGATTAAATACTTGTATATCTCAGAGAATCTGGCCTTGATCCCATTAAAGAGGACCCAGATGTTCACAAACAGAAAAGATACCATTTTCAATAAAAATGACTAAAAGATCAAACACTTAGAGGAGCTACTTCAAGCAAGCATGTTCAATGTACCAATATGCAGTCAGTTATAGTTTACAGTACTCCAATGATTCTGGTGGATGATAACTTTCCTGTAGACTTCAGCTCTGTGACTTCATATAGCTTGGCAGATGTGCTAAATCAGAGTGTTTCATCCCAGAGATATAATTAACATATTATGGAGCCTGCTGTAATTTGTTTAAATAGAATAAATGACGGAAATGTGAAGGCAATGGCTCCAACGATGTCAGGAGAACCAGGCTGACAAGCTTTTATATATTATGGTCCATAATGCTCTCTGTAGTCCTCCTTGGCTTCAGAATCTCCCCTAAAATTATCTGCACCTGACAAACCATAAATTTTAAACAACTAGCCAAAAGCTTTATAGTGGGATTAAAATGCAGGGATTTGTCTCTTTACTGCTACTGTTAAATGCCTGGTCAGTGAGAAAGTACAGTACTGCATTCTAGATTCTGATAACAAATGCTTCGTTTTGGGAATGTTTATATCCAAAAGGCTCGTTTAGCCCAAGATATAGATAGCTATGATTATACACATACACACCCTTAAAAAAAAAAAAAAAAAAAAAAAAAAAAAACAGTGAAAAAGAGGAGGGGTTGGGTATTAACTTTTCTTACAAGATAGCTTCCAAAGACCAAAGACAGAAAGGGAAATAAGCCCAGTGATGGTGGAAATTCCATAGTCTCAGGTGAAAAAATGCTAAGATAGCTTTTGGACATGGTTTTAAGCTTTGCCAGAGAGGAAATGGAAAATTAAGAGGTTCTTGGAAAATGAAGAGATTTTGACTGAAGATCAAGACACTGACTCAAGAGAGCCTGAAATTCTACAAAAGCTGTTGCCAGCTTGCGTCAGTGAGAACAAGTGGAAACAAACCAAAGAAATTTATCAAGTTACATTGGCAACTGAACCTAAGAGAACAAAAAATGTGTTTATTCTTAATTTTTTCAATTACAAGGCCTCAGCAGCTTTTCTCTCTCAGTGTTTCTGTGGCCCTGCTTCTAAGTTCTTCTAAAACCTTTTTAGACCCTCTTTATTTTTTTCCCATAGTTTTTACATTATCTAAGGGATCCAAAAGTCTCTTTGATTTAATTTATGTAACAAAGGGGTTAATATTACTGATGTTTTCTCTGCTGGGATGCCAAACAGGGTCACCAGATGTGATTCATAAGTTGTTCTTGCATGCTGCTTAGCAAAAGCACAGCTGTGGTTACACACTGGGGGTGGAGGGAAAGGCGAAGAGATCCTGACCCCATTGGAGTCAACGGGAGTTTTACTATTTACTTCCATGAGACCAGAATTTCACCTCAAGTATCTACATGGGTCTTGTTGTTTGTTTTCCTTTGTTCAAAAGGATCCTTACTATCACCATTGCTAGCTTCCATATAGATTAGACGTGAATCTTATAACCACTAATCTTCAATATTGGATGACAAGTGAAATATGAATAAAAGCTTTAACTTACGATGAAACCTTGTTTTGTGAGAGAAAATTGGGGTTTCATCCTTTTTTCCACAAAGTAGCTACTTTTCTTAGGATATATATATATAGGCAAATAAATGTTAGCATTTGGAGATAAATATTTTATTCTGGTTTAAGTGTGTACACATACCAACCACATTGTTTTCTCCTTCAGATTTTTACAATATTCTGAAAAAAAAGTATCTAACTTTTTGACAGGCAGGAACAAAGACAGAGTTGCCTCTGGCACTACCAGCAGAACCTTCATTGAGCTTGGTTTTCAGTATCATTTCTGTTTCTGAAATATGAAAAATGGTAAATTGAACACAATTGCAGATTCATCAGAATCTTCTGTTTTATTAGTGTAGTACCTCTAAATTAATTCCAGTACATTCTTATTAGTTTATCAAACAAAAACTGAAATTAACTTAAACTATGGCTAAAGAAGCATCAATTACTTCAGAAAATTTTATTATAACAAGATGGGCATAAGAAGAACATGATTTCAGATGAGGAAGTCATAGCTAAGATTCATCACTTTTCACCACCCTCCAGTTCTGTGAAAACTTATCAATGATGATCATTTTCAATGGTCTCAGCCTCTCATTCTTCTGTATAAAAATGGTAAGTCTTTGTACTAGATTATGTAATTCCTCCATGGACATGGTTGCTCCGTTCTCTGTAAATATTGGACAGACACACACATGAGACTGGAAATGTTGCATACTCAGTTTACCTTACCAATATTGTATTTGAATTCAGCTGAGATGGTTGACTGTAAAATAACTAGGTGAGTTTATCTCCTTTACAGAACTTGTATGAAGTACAATGACATTTCTTCTGCTTCTGTTTTCTCAGATGTAACAGGGTCATATAAGATTCATTGACAAGACAGTTATGTCTTGACACTCAAAATTTCGAATTCAGAAGTGGTGGTTACAGTTTAAAAAAATAATAATAAAAATAATAATAATAATAAAAGACTGTCTTGAAATATTTTTACAAAACAAATATTAGTATATGCCAATCATGTATAATCATTTACTAATATTTACTAATTTACTCACTGTACATGCAACTATCAGTATAATGTTTTCCCCTCAGAATTTAGGGTAGTCCTTATTTCAAACACACACAAGAACACTATCAACCTTTATCAGAAAAATACTGAAGTAAGGAAAAGCATATTCTGTTTCTCAGTTACCCCAGGTAACTGCAATGAAGAGAAGGAAGGCATTGGTTGGCTCATCAAAAAGTGTGAAAAATGAAATACTTATTTCCAACATATGGCTTGCAAACAACTTTGAAGCCAACATGCAACTTTATGTAAGGATTATGTCAACACTATAAACATGTATGTAGCTGGACTGAGTCTGCACTACTAAATTTTAGCCTTTGAATAAATGGTGACCAGATGCAAATTCCTTACTAGTCATGGACCTTTGCTACATTTCAGATTGAACCCAGGATCTGCTTGGGAAAGTGCTTGCTGGTTAGGGCCAAAACCATCCAGAGACTGTTCCAGCAGTTTAGCAGCATAGATGTCTGAGTTCCAGTATCCAGGAAGTTTCTTAGCTTTGCTTAATTTAATAATATAGGTGTAACTGGCATTCGCTTATGTACACATATGTTTTCTGTGACATAATAGTATATTATGTTCAATATTTCAGTAATACTCTGCAGGTCACTGAACACCAGGTCCAATCCAAAAACCCCTTCTCCCCAGACTACACAAAAATTACATAGTGATGACCAAAAATCAAGCCACTGCATAACAAGACAGGACATTTTCAATGTTCTGAAGTTCAGTGAATAAAATAATCTTTGGCACTTACATAGGGTCACTCATCCAAGCATCTCAAGGAACTTTGGAGACACTAAATAAGGAAAAAGTTGCCTTTGGGACCAGCTAGAAGACTGTAAAAAGAAAGCAAATGAAATCATTATAAATGTTCTTTAAAACAAGAAGAAAAATTTCTTCCAACAGAACTGTTATCTCTGATGTGCCATATTCTGGTGAGTACAATACTTACATTTGGAAATAGCACAATTTGCACTTCTTTATAATATTTATTGTGCCACTATATGGGCAAATGCAATATATTTGTTAATTTGCACTCTGAAATTTCACTGAATAATTATGCATCTCAAAATGTCAAGTTTTATCTTAAATGTTTGTATGAGGGGACATTGTAAAAGACTTTGAGACACTGGCCATCATTCTGGTATCTGAGCTCACCTTGGAGACTTGGAGTGCAGGATAAGGAAATACTTCACCATCCATTCAACTGGGGTAGATGAATCTGTTACATTGCCCAGAGGAGGGATTTTAAATGGTATTTATATATGTTCTGCAGGAAGATTTTATTGCTAAAACGTTTTATTCTAGCTCTTGACAATGTCAGCCTCCAGTTCAATCTTTTGTGGTAGAAAAGGCCACAGTAAGATCCTGCTCAGAACAGCTGAGTTTCCAGTGTCTGGTCATTGGCACCAGGGACTGCTGAGATGCATCATCCCTGCGGGCGTTATTGCTTGGGGCTGGGTGGAGGAACAGGTAGTCTCTGAGGATGGGAGGGAAGGCAGCAAGCAAGCAGCAGCTGCTCTATGCATTGACCCAGGAAGACTTTCAGCTCCGCTCCCATTAAGGTCATGCCAGTGGCTAATGCAATGAGCCTCAGCCTTGACAGCAGAAGCCAGATTTTATTTTCCATTGAAGTTTTTGCCTCACAAATCCATAGCAAGTCATCTCATCAGGAGGTTTTTCCAAGGAGATGACCAGAGGGCTGGTTCTCAGTTTACAAATATGTGCATCTGGACAATTCCAGTCACATTTATTCCTGTTTGGGTGGTTTATTTTCCTTTCCTTTTCTCCTGCTGTTCTACAGCAGTGTTGCTGTTATTGTCTACATTTGTACACATGTATGCATTATGTATAAAACTTTTGCTTTGTTTGTAGGGTCTGTCTCTTCAGAAGTTGCCCAAAGCCAGAAGTACACAGGCACTTGCTGCTCATATAGGGTATATCTACAAAATGCAACAGGAGACTCCAATTTAGCCTTGAACAAGGCAGTTGGGCATCAAAGGCAGCATATATCTGTGTGAATATACATATATATATATACACTGTCCTGATGATCAGACAGAAAGTTTAAATAAATTCCAAACAGGTAATCATATCACATACCTAAAATTCTTACAGTTATTTCATTTCAGTTTTACTGACTTCTAACCTAGTATTTTCTTTTTCTACCCTGAAGGTCTGTTGTTTAATGCTATTCAAAAGGCATCTGATACCTACCTTTAAATGGCAGAATTCTGAAAGGTGAAGCAAGTGCCACCAGTGCAGCCTATAATAAACTCAAAATTTTTGCTGGACACTTTCTTTTTTAAAAAAATGTTCTATTAAAAGGTCTTTATGATTATCAGTATTTTAAAAGAAAATTTTAAAAGAAAAATATAATAAAAATATAGTATGTGATTTCAAAGTGACACTGTTGATAAATGTTGAAGTAAAGATTATAGAGTGATTTCTATTTTGATTTTCTGGTTTTAATTGTTTGTCATATTCTAGAAACTACTTGTTAGAACATGAATTTACCAGGCTTGAATTTTACATTAATTTTAACAGAGACTGACCAGCCATTTTTTTAAAGACAAGAACAAAACAAATGAATACTGCAGTGAGTATTGCAATGCACAAACTGTACCACCAGTGACTAATCAGTTATCAAGTTCTACATAACAAAGAAATTATCTGGGGAAGTTATGATCATAGATCACTGTGAAGATCACAGGTTAAAAAGGAGACAAAAGACGAAACTTCCCAGAGGTTTAGTGCCTCAGTAATCATCAACAGACAAAATCTAGACTGAAACAATTTTTTTCACTACAGATTTGCTAGTGGCTAATGTCAGCACCAGTGTCCTTTTGATTTAAAAAATTCTTTGGGGACAGAGTGTTAAATTGGCATGAAAATAGATTTCATTTGGTAACATGCCTATATAAGATAACTTCCATGACTAAAAATAGATGCTCTTGAAACTGCAATTACAAAATATGATGAATAACGGCAGAGTAATGGAAGACATAAATTTTTAGAACTAGACTTCAAAAGTCTTAAGTGAAGGATAAGGCTTAACAGGATAAAGTTTTATAGCAACCAACAAACCTTTAAATAGAATAAATGCTTATGAATCATTTAAAGTAGCTGTGGCCAACCATGTGGGTTCATTTGTAGGCTCTACATCTTTGCCAGTAATTTAGTATGAAATTTCCTAATCTATAATCATATTCACTGAGGCCAGCATGTATGCACTCAGGATCATTGTTCTTCCATCATATGGAATAGGGATCTGTCTTTATCAATCTGAATGGTTTACAAACTATCATGGATATACTCAGATGAAAAAGAGAATATGAAGTGAGACCTATTAAAGTTATTAATTATTCTCAACCCACACTCTTCTTGTAGGATGTCTGATTCATCTTGGATTTTCTGTAATTCTGAGGAGACCATGAGTGGTGTCTGCTCTACTGGACTCACCTGTGGTAGAAGACAATAATGTGCCTTGGGTAAGATAAGAAACACTTGTGGATAATGTTTTGAGAGGTCTACCATCAACCGGAGAAGCATCAATTGGAGAGGACAGATGTGTGTACTTCTGTGCTTCATTTTCCAGCCTATCCCACCACCTACTCAACATGAGTAACCTCAACAAAGAGCAAAGTTCAGTCCATTACTGACACCATCTAAAAGTAAATTCTGCTGACATAACAAATCCTTAATTCACAAGATACTTTGGTTTGGGGGTGATAGAAGCAGCATATTCTTTCTGATTTGGTCCTCAGACAGAATGCTTAGGTGTGTTAAATCAATTCCAAATGAGTGATCACACCCAAAATACCCCCAGTTATCACTTTTAGCTATTACTCTGTTACGTTGGAGAAGTGGACAATAGCCTTAGTTTTCATTTATCTTTTTTTCTTTTTTTTTTTTTAAATAATAATATAATTTAATTTCATATCAAATACTTGCTGTGTCTTGTGGAAACTTCATTTTTTATTAGACCTAGCCATCACGGAAGTAACGTGAAAGGGGACAAACATATAACTACTCCAATCATGTAAAAACTGAATAAATAAATAAATAAATAAATAAATAAATAAATAAATAAATAAAT